>NC_092357.1:8310430-8517930 GCF_963676685.1 Mytilus edulis
CGATGTTCCGTTTGAGCTGCACGAATTGCTTTCCCCATAGTTCTCATAAATCTTTCACTTTCCGCGTTAGCGCGAGGCCTTAAACGGAGTTATTTTGCGGTGCTTAAAACCCAGGTTATCTGCAAAATTTCGGAAATCTTGTGAATTAAACGGCGGTCCGTTGTCTGTTTTCAGTTCTTTCGGTATTCCAAAAATTGAGAAAGTTTTGTCTAATAGCGGTATGACGGATTTTGCGGTTAAACTGGTTAAGGTTTCTATTACAGGATACCTTGAGTATTCATCAATTATAACCATAACGTAATATCCATTCGGAAATGGTTCACAAAAGTCCATGCTGAGATTCTCCCATACATTATTCGGTATCTCAGACATTTGTAACGGTTCGAAAACATTTTTCGGGGTTGACGCTAAACATGGTATACATGATTTACACGTTTGTTCTACAAGTTTGTCTATTCCAGGGAAGTATACCTTTTCACGTAACAACTGTTTTGTACGTACTATGCCCTGGTGCCCTTCATGTGCAAGGTCAATTACACGCATCTGTAAATCTTTCGGAATGACAATTCTATGATCTCCATATCATTAACGGGAACGACTGTTAATTCGTATCGTAATCTTGAGAATGTATCAAGCGTATTACTCTCATGCTTGTCCCACTTGTTTGATTTTAATGCAGTAATAACAGTTTGTAGATCTTTATCTTTTTGTGTACTGTCAGCTATTTCATTAAGGGTCATTGCCTTCGGCACAGCGTTGTCAGTTAAGTATCGAACATACTCTTCAGCTAATTGAGAATGTTTACATGCAATAGATGTAGTCGGGGTCGGATGTCTTGATAAATAATCAGCTGCGTTCACCTTTCCTGGTTTGTACTGTACTTTGAAATTGTATCCCTGTAATCTTAATCTCCATCGTTCAATGCGTGCTGGTGTTTTTGCCTTTGGACTGTTGAATATAGTTTCAAGCGGTTGGTGATCGAATACCAATGTAAATGATTGTCCGTACAAATAAAGGTGAAAATGTTCAATTGCCCATACAATTGCTAATGCTTCCTTTTCTGTTTGCGAATAGCGTGTTTCAACGTCTGTCAATGATCGGCTTGCGTATGCGATTATTTTCCCATTTTGTGTTAATAATCCAGCTAATCCAACGGGACTTGCATCTACTATCAACATTGTTTCTTTGTTAGGGTCAAAGTATGACATCACACGGTCAGCAACAAGTTCATTCTTAAGCTTGTCAAATGATTCCTGTTGTTCAGATGTCCATTCCCACTAGGAATCCTGCTTTGTTAATCGGCGGAGCGGTTCAGTTATAGTTGAGTAATTTGGAATAAAACGTCCAACATAATTAGTCATTGCTAAGAAACTACGAATTTCACCTACGTCTTTCGGTATTGTCGTGTTCCTGATAGCGCTTATTTTTCTTGGATCGGCTGATATGCCATCTGCACTAAAAATGTGACCATAGAATTCAAGTTTGTTCTTATTAAATTCACATTTTGCCTTATTTAATGTCAAGTTCTTTTCTTTAAGTCGTGCAAATAGTTTTTCCAATCGTTGATCATGTTCGTCCTGGTTCCTTCCAAATACGATTATATCATCGGATATATTTCGGACTCCATCTAATCCTTCCAGTGCATTACTCATTGTTTTTTGGAATAACTCTGCGGCTGATGAAACACCAAAACTGAGTCGTTTGTATCTACGCAATCCTACGTGTGTCGTGAAGGTAGTGATGTTCCGGGATTCTTCGTTTAACTCCAATTGATGATATCCACTTCGAAGGTCCATTTTCGAAAATACTTTAGATCCGTTTAAATCCAAGATCATGTCATCAAGTGTTGGTGTAATATGACGTGAACGCAAAATAGCTTTGTTCGGTTCCCTCATATCCACGCATAATCGAATTTCGTTCTTGTTTTTCGGTTTAGGGGCCACAACTATCGGGGACACCCAAGGTGTTGGTCCATCCACCTTTTCAATTATATCCTGTTTTTCGAGTTTCCCGAGTTCTGCTTCTACTTGCTTGCGAATATGAAACGGAATACGCCTATGTGGTTGTATTACTGGTTTTACACTTCCATCAATATGAATTTTCACTTTTTCATCTTTTAATTTTCCAATTCCATTGAACACATCGCTATATTTATTGCATAATATTTCATGTTTATCTGCTACTGACGAAATGACTGGCACTATGCTTAAGTCAACTGATGTCTCGTAGCACAATAAATTCCCGTATCTTCCTTTCATCACATACACCGGTGCGGTTGTTATTTTATGGTCAGTCTCTATTGTAGCGTGAAATTTTCCCATTAATTTCAAGTTTTTATCTGAACCATATGCGAAGACTTTAGTGTCGGCGTGAGAAAGTTTGGGTTTACACTTGATGTTCTCAAATGTGCTTTCATCAATAACATTAATGCTTGATCCTGTGTCAATTAAAATATCCACATTAGAATTATTGATTTTCACGTTGATTTTCGGTTGTCCTTTCTGTACTTTATTCACAGTATTTTCTCGTAATCCAAAAACGTAACCATCGTCAGAACTGCTATCACGATCATCATCATGTTTGTAATTGTCAACTTTGTTTACTTTTCGTTTGAAAGTGTTTGTTCCATCCATAAGTTTGGATCTACATACAGAAGCGAAATGATTCAACTTTTTACATGAGTTACAGCTTTTTCCAAAAGCTGGACACTTGTTTGCATGTGGGAAATCACCTCCACAGTTTCTGCAAGTAGTCTTTTTCTTTACGTTGTGGTCAGTTTGTGTCTGTAAAAATCGTGGTCCGTTTCTACGTTTTCCAACTCCTTTTCTCACAGCATTTGCGGATTGTTTGTCTGATTGTTCAATTTCCGTTGCCTGTTTTTCGGAAAGTTCTAACGCTCTAGCTGATGAAATTAATCCTTCAAGGGTCGTGTCTTCCAGGAGCCTTTCGTCTTAGTCTAGTTGAATGACAACCTTGAATTATTTGCGATTTCACTTCTTTAGATGTTTTAGTAAATTCACAGTTTACAGCTAGCTGACGTAGTCTCGTGTGAAAACTGTCGATAGTTTCATCAGATGTTTGTTTGGCTTGCCTAAATTTGTAGATTTCGTATTCTGTATTCTTTTTCGGAGCAAAGTAAGCGGTTAACTTGTGTTAAGCGGCAGCAAAGTCTTCTCCTGTATTGTCAAGGGTATCAAATTAAAGACTTCGTTTACATCTTCTCCAGCGTAATGCAACAAGAGTGCTCTTTGTCGTTTGCTGTCCTTTATGTTTAAACCGATGAATAAATTTTCAAGTCTACTTATCCATTTACGCCACCTTATTTCAGCATTATTCTCATGTACCGGAAAACTCGGAAAAATTGGTAAAGATGCAGCCATGGTTTGATTATCAGTGTCACTAATTATTAAATCCATAGAAATACATTTTTAAACATTTCCAACTTTTGTTTTTATCCTCGTCGCCAATGTAACGTTTGTAGCCTATATATATTAACTAAGAGACAAGCCATGTGTACTGATTAACATACTTTAATATAATGCTCGAGCTAAGTAATCAACACAAATACATAAAGCAATACGACGCGACCTTATCTGCTATGTCCATCAACACAACACGTGCGTGAACTCTGAACTGTATAGATATTTATGAATGAATGAAAGTTACAATATTACACTACATGAGTAAATTTTTCCGAATTTGCGTATATTTAGTAAATAATAACGGACGCAAGTTATGATTTGTTTACCAAAATAATTATATCAAACTATACCAATAGAGGAGTACACTGGTATTTTGAACAGACCAAATATACATCTTTCAAAATGGAGAACCTAGGCCTTGCATGAACAATGTGAAGAAAAATATAATTCATAAATAATACCTTTTTTGTTGATCTTATACTGGTGCTCATTATTTTTGTTTACAGCTTCTCTCTCTAGCTAGATATCTTCTTTAGTTTTGTCAAAAACACAATAAGGGGTTAAAAGCTTCATTTAGGGCAAATGCTCTTGATTTCTGTAAAATTTAACGTATATATGTAGATCTTGTTTTACAGCTCATTTTTCAACCAGAAGTATCTATCTACCTTTCATAGTTTTCAAGGTACTTATGTAACAGAAAAAAAAGACTATAAACGAATTATATCGTGACAAAAATGAAAACAATTGGTATACACGTTACTAAAGGCCAATAATTCCGACAAAAAGTCGTCTGACATTTAAAAAAAAGGTAAATACAGCCTACTAGTTTTACAGAAAATTGTTTCTAATGGATGACGATGTCAAACGACGCACGTCTGGTGATGAGAAAAGCTCACTTGATCCTTTCGGCTCGGTGAGCTAAACATATATCAGCGGAATAAATTCTGTTAGAACGGAAGACATTTCCGTCAAAATGGAGGAAAACAGTACGTCATTTCAACCTTAAAATTACAAATACCGACAAGCGGACATAAATTGAAAGAAAAAAATAGGAGGAGTTATTTAAGACTGATTAACAGTCAGATATGGAAGATGCATGATAATAAGCCACGATCTTTATGCTTATATGAGAACTAATAGTTAAGGGGAATTCATTATATTCGGAACCATTACTTGTTTTTTAAGAGGGACCCCATCATTTTTATTATAAAAGAAGATACAAGAACAGGAATATTACACAATTCTTGGAAATGTTTTGACCATAAACCAAAAAAAAGATGTATAGTTCTTTGGGAAAAGTTGCTTTAAACAATGTAAATATGTACTCATTTGTACATTTTTTGTTGTTGGTTTTAACAAAAACAATGTTTTTTTAACAATTGAAATGTACCCATGATAAAAATTATATTCATTATATTGAGGGGTTGTTCCAAACCTGTTTTATATTGACAATTTATTTTCTCATTACTAAATGACCTATTCGTTTACCATTTCACGACCTTAAAAATAACCGAGGATAATTACACTCGCAAGGTCATATTGAAAGATGTAAACAAAGAAATTGTCGTACGTTAACATGGTTAATCCCATTTCCTAAAATAGATTATTTGGAAATTTATAGAATTAAAAAATAAACATGATATCATAACAGAGAAGACCATTATCTTCTTTCACATCACCAACGTTCAGTTATAAGGTTGGTTCCCGTAAAATATTCAGTGTGATTCCAAATATACAAATATTAACAGATCTTAACATTGTCAAGCTTGTCAATAACGACCATATGTACCTGTCATTACAGTTATATACAGTAAGTAAGCAATTAATTTCAAGCGTATTTTTATCTATAATTTAAGGATTTATAATCATTTTAAAAAATTGTCATATGCATAACTGTTGCTCCTTCTGTATCAATTGAGAAACGTTAAGAACAATTAACATAATAATCAGCTGATAAATAAATTGGCAGCAGACTATTAAAGTGTTTAACTGTTAGTTAACATGCAATCTGAGTGAGATATATAACATATGTACAATTTGGCATGTTTAATTTTTGGACATAGAATAAAGGCAATATGCATGTAATTGTACAATGATTTACAAGTAATGAGTAATACGAGTTCTATATATTACTTCTCGCAATTTCAAGAATGTTCAACGATGTGTGTAGGATATACCGAAAAAACATACACAGAGTTAAATTTAGAATTTATTTATAGATTTTTTAATTTCCAATCCTATAAATAGCACGTTTACTCACTACAAATTGAAAATTCCCTTACATTTATAAAAATGCTATAACATGTGCAAATTCGTCTGTAAAATAATGATATCATCTATTAAAACACATAAGAAACATTACAAAAATAAACGAGACATTCTGAAAGAAGCATATATATTTAACAACAAGGTAAGTCGAATATCCTAGATAATATTTAATCTTTCTTTTTTTCATCGTTATAGTAAACATGCAAATATAGTTAAACATCATTGCAATTATGAGAAATGATATGTAAAATACGTATTTTTTTAAATCGTTAAAAGAGTACATTACAGTTACATGTATTGCCCCTTTTCAGGTGCAAAAATTAAACATGACAAATTAAAGCTAAAGTAGGATGGTGGAGCTAGGGGAGATTATGACACTAGCCTACATTATTTGTGTGGTAGAGCAGACATCCGAACTTTTCATATATTACATGTATGAATAACAAAATATTATATATAAAAAAAACAAAGGTAACATAAAGTATCGCTGTTGGTGGTGGTGGCTGGGAAGGGGGGGGGGAACACTTCACTTTTTTTTGGTGGTAGGGCAGACATCCAGTACCCAATCCAACTTTTTCATATATTTTAAATAACAAAAACACAAACAAATCTTATTTTAGACAAGAAAAGTAAACCAATAGCTATCATGATTAATATGCTTTTTATGGAGAAAAATCAGATCTATGCATTTAAGATTGTTGTTAAAAATCTATTAAAATCCAAGTAGTTTCAGATACTTATGATTCAAGGGAAAGATCCGTTTGCGCAAAAACTGCTTCCTTTTGCGCCACAACTTGTTTCTCCAATGCTACGTTTGCGCCACCTGCTTTAAAATTACATGGTATCATTTGCGCCAAAAATAAAACATACGATTGCCCCAATTAGAAGAAAAATGACTTCCCTCTTCCTTTATTCGGACTTGGAACCAGCAGTAATTTACACGTCAAATGTTTCCTTTTTCGAAACATTCTTTCTTCTTACTGCTGCTACATGAGTACTTCCCAATTTAATGTATGTAGTAGCTTGTAACTTCACTTTATTGTCCAAAAAGACAAACGTTGAAGGATGAAATGCATAAAACAGTTCATAATAATTCCTGTAGAATGCTTCTGTTCCAATACTGGTACGTCTTGCGGTAGATAGAGTTTCAGCCAATACGGATCCGATGGTGGGAACAAAGCACTGTGTCATCAACATATGTGGCCAAAATATAATCAGCAAAAGCTTCTATTTTCTTCTCTTTTGGCAAATCTTGTATTAAATATTCAGCAAAGCAATATTTTTTCTTCTCTCTCTGTTCATGGACTGTCTAATGCATTTCAAGTCATTTCCATCCAGATTCTCATCTACATGTTGAAATATCTCCGAACATATGATACTTTTTATGCCAAAAATAAGAATAAATATTAATCATTAATACTAGTATTTATGATAGATATATGTATAGGTAAATTGACGAAAAGGAGTTCCTATTATTGACGCAATTGATACATTTGGAAAACAAAATTTGGTGCAAATGATACCCCTTAAAAACAGTAATTGGCACAAAAGGACTGCTGCCTGACTCAATCAGCATCCTGGCTATATAATTTATGAAAAGACCTAGCTTAGACACAGACATAGTTACCAATTACTGCACCTCGTCCTTATTATACTCATTCAATATCAAGGAGTCATTCCAAGCTTATAGTAGCTCCCTCCTCGTAACGTTGTGTACCTGGTGGATGGTTTGCTAGTTATAGTTATTCATGGATAAAGTAGTTATTGTCGATATGCATGTATGCATATATTAGCAGTTCATTTATTAAAATGCCTTTGGCCTTTGTAAGTCTTGTATGATTTTTAATTTTAGTTTCTTGTATATATTTCGGAGTTAAGTATGACGTCCTTTATCACTGAACTACTACATATTTTTATTTAGGGGCAAGCTAAAGCACGCCTGCGGGTGCATAATTTTCTCAGTGTATTGAAGACCCATTGGTGGCCTTGTCATGTTTTCTGCTCTTTAATCGGGCTGTTGTCTCTTTGCCACATTTCCCATTTTCATTCTCAATTTTATCAATGATAATTATATGAATACATTATAATAAGTGTTTATATTTGTTGCAGGAAATCATGATTACAGAGATCGTTTTTATCGTCTTTTTATTTCCCGTTACCCAACAGTATCCATTAGAACAAAAGGAAATTGCATTATCGGAATCAAGATTACAAAACGGATCTCCAATTAGATTCAACTTGATACCAAGTACTACACCATATAATTTGACGAAAGCACATCCCTTGAGACGAAAATCCCGAAATGTATTTAAATTACCAAACGATGTTTTGGATAGAAGAGAAGGAAACATCCACAAGTCAGAACACTCTTCTAAATCATTAGATAAACAAGTTTCTTCCAACGGCATATCTAAATCCAGGAATGTGTTCAAGTTACCAAACAGTGATAGGCAAACAAAAGGACCAAACGTATGGAAAACAAGAGGACCAAACTTGTGGAAAACAAAAGGACCAAACGTATTGAAAACAAGAGGACCAAACGTATGGAAAACAAAAGGACCGAGCATGTCGACAACAAAGGGACCAAACGTATGGAAAACAAAAGGACCAAACATCTGGACAACAAAAGGACCAAACGTGTTGACAACAAAAGGACTAAACATGTGGAAAACAAAACAAACAACCGTGCAGCCAACAGAAACGTTCACCCATGATAATATCAAAACAACATCTTCTACAGCTTCAAATGTTTCGAAAACAAGAGGACCAACTGTGCAGCCAAACGAAAACGTATCAAAACTATCTCAAACAACGGCTGACACAAATAATATGGGTTCGGTTATAGGACCTATTGTTGCGTTTTTTCTACTTTTAGTTGCTGTTATAATAGTAATTGCATACAAATATAAAACTAAATGCACCAGAGGGCAACGTCAACACGTGCATGCAGAAATTCCTAATCAAATTAATGATATTGAACGACAACTGATAAACGGACACAAAGAACCGATCAGTGATGGCATATGGAATGGTACAGATTAACACAATCTAATTGAAATTAAATCTCTCACTCGCTAATTTTTTTATTCTTGGTCGCTGCGTGGGCAGCGACCAAGAATAAAAAAATTAGCGAGTGAGAGATTTAATTTCAATTAGATTGAGATTAACATATCTGGCATTATGATTTTCAGGCATTGTCGATGTAGTTCTCAAACTACAGTCATTGCCTATTCTAGATAAGGTTATAGATTCCGAAAGAGAATCTCCTGAATATGAATTGAGAATCGAATTTCATAGAGCATACCGCAGTACTACTGCCTAGATAAACCGCCTTACAACTATGAACCTAGTTCCTTCGGCCAGATTACTTGTGAAGTGGTTATTAAATCCGAAGATTCAACACTGCTGTGTTGTGAAATTTGGATATTTCTGCATCTTATAATTGAAAGTAAAGGGAAAGTAAGGCGACAGTTTTACTTACAATTATAAATTCAGATTGTACAACATCTGTCAAACATTGGAAGTAACCAATTTGAGACAATATCACACGACATTTGTGGCCTCATGTGCAAGTACGCACGAAGAGGATTAAGTAAGTAAGTAACACGACATTTACCGAACAAACTTACTTATAACGATGAAGCATTCGTCGAAACTCGGCCGATGTCGTACCTTCATCTAACGGATAGAAGGAGAGTAACAGATTTACCCGAGCATTGCCGATTGGACGATTAAGCTGCCTGGTGAGAATAGAAGAGGTCCAGTCATGAGGAATAGGGACCATGTGTTATCTGACAAAAGAAAGAAGAAGGTTTCCTAGTTATGAGTCATACCTTTTAAAAAAGAAATGATCGATTTAAACATCTATCATATTTAAGACCGAAAGAGATTATGGACCGTGCTTTTATTTGAAGTGAACTATTATGTACAATTTCCTGTGTGGCCGGTTGACTATCTGTACTTACACGTAGACGGTACATAAACTTAAAAAGGAAATGTGTTAAATGTGACCGAAGCTTGCGTTACCGACGGTACTGGAGGAAACAGCAAAAGCTGACGATGTTTGTAATATTTCTGTTCATATATAAACGCAAAATAACTTGCATTGAAAGTATATAGAGGAAGGACAAAAAACAACTCAAAATTGATTAGTGTTTGCTTTACGCCGCATTTGTGCAACAAAAACAAACTGAGAATCGCGCAGAGAAAATTTTTTTTTTTGAAAAACACATCAATATGAATTCAAAAGAAAGATCTGAACTGCATCGGACAAAGACTTTATAACTTATTTGTAAATAGTTTAACACACGTTAGAATATAAGGAATTATAAGATTAGACAACATGATTGTGTTATTTTTATTTTTTTTTTTCATTTTGAGAACGCATTTTTCCTTTCTAATAAAAGTATTGCAAAAATAGGAATTTACAGTTCTCAGGATTTTATCGCAAAGTGTGGTTTATATATAAAAGCAATACAAGATATAAAGCAGTTCTTATAACGGAATTACTTATTGTAGAAGGATAAAAAAACACAAAGCGAAACATAAAATTCATTTTGCTGAACTAGACTAGTATACATTAATAGCTGAAGCGCGCCTCCGATTACGGGATTTTAATTTGTTGCTGTGCGACCTTAGGCTGGCTTCAGCTCTTTATGGAAGTTTTGTGTTCTGCCTCTTAAAACTGACCTCAATTTGTTTTTATCCACCAAATATTTTAAATACAATAAAATATATAAAAAAAGAAGATGTGGTATGATTGGCAATGAGACAACTATCCACAAAAGACCAAAATGACACAAACATTAACAACTAAAGGTCACCGTACGGCCTTCAACAATGAGCAAAGCCCATGCCGCATAGCCAGCTATAAAAGACCCCGATAAGACAATATAAAATAATTCAAACGAGAAATCTAACGGCCTTATTTATGTAAAAAAATGAACGAAAAACAAATATGTAACACATAAACAAACGACAACCACTGAATTACAGGCTCCTGACTTGGGACAGACACATCCTTAAATAATGTGGCGGGGTAAAACATGTTAGCGGGATCCCTACCTGGGACAGTGGCAACAGTACAACATAAGAACGAACTATAAAAATCAGTTGAAAAAGGCCATTAATAATTATTTCCTTATATTGCATTTTAACTATTTCGAAAGTAAAAGTAAATTCATTCAGTGTATTTCCATTGATGATGCAATCCTCCATTGATGACGCAATCCTATTCAACAAACTACTTCCACTTGAGATTTCAT
Organism: Mytilus edulis; assembly: GCF_963676685.1. Lineage (NCBI taxonomy): Eukaryota > Metazoa > Mollusca > Bivalvia > Mytilida > Mytilidae > Mytilus > Mytilus edulis. The sequence continues at coordinate 8,321,385 of NC_092357.1, forward strand.
AGATATCTTTTACTAATGATCTTTTATTACATCATAGTCAACAAACTTATAGGTAAACTGTTATACAGTACTGTACCACACTTCAGACGTGAAAAATACAATTTCAATAGAAACTTATTGGATATTAAAAAATTATAGATCAATATATAACTCAGACGTTAGAAAAGTAGAAATTTAGACCGCTGCTTTGCTATGAAAAATTCGAAAACTATTTATGTTTTATACATGCTACATAATAGTCAGATTATGTAGACAGTAGACATAATTGGTGGGAATTTAGGGTCATTGATTCCCATCGGAATATGAAGATTGATTGGTGGTTGCTTAACGTCTAGTGACAAATAGTTCATAAATGTTCAGCACCAAACACATAGCTCATTAGTCACGCATTGAGGATGTCTAAGCTTTTGTTGGTATTGTGTCGACATTTTACTGTCGATAATGAGATACAAACTTGGAAATAAAACCATCGGCAATCAATGTATTGCCGAAAGACGGACATTCAAGATTAACGAAAAATAAATTTTTATATATATATCATTATGTCCATCTTAATGTTTATTAACGAAAGGATATTAATTGTACCGCGAAACTTATTGATAATTGAATAATATTATCTGTAACTAAAAAAATCATACTGTCAGATCTGTATCTAGTGTCTTTGTGTTGCTGGGATTTACAAGTACCCGTCCACGTCCACTTGTATGATTTTTAATGATTTTTAAAGACTTTATCAACTGATTTTTATAGTTCGTTCTTAATATGTTGTACTGTTATACCACTGTCTCAGGTTAGGGAGAGGGTTGGGATCCCGCTAACATGTTTAACTCCGCCACATTCTGTATGTATATGTCTGTACCAAATTAGAACCTGTAATTCAGTGGTTGTCGTTTATTTATGTGTAACATATTTGTTTTTCGTTTATTTTGTTGTACATAAACGAGGCCGTTAGTTTTCTCGTTTGAATTGTTTTACATTGTCTTATCAGTGCCTTTTATAGGCAACTATGCGGTATCGGCTTTGCTCATTGTTGAATTCCGCATAGTGACCTATAGTTGTTAATTTCTGTGATATTTTAGTCCCTTGTGGACAGTTGTCTCATTGGCAATCAAATACCACATCTTCATTTTTATATATATTATCATAGAGAAAAAATAAACAGAGAGAAAGAGGATTTTTTCCAGACATTTGAACACTCCTTCATCAGATAAAAGATCGAGTGCGTCCCCAATTAAACGACACATGATGGTATTGCACTTAACAGAAGTGAAGTGTTCCGAGTAGTTCAATAAGATAACACTGCTGTGAATAATTGAGGTCTTCCGAGTAGTTTCATTAGACAACCCTGCAGTAACGTAGTACAGGAAATAAATAGATTCTGATCAGTTAGCGGGAGTGATTTTTAATAATTTTTTTACAAAAAGATACACAAGAGTTGTACTGGATGCAGGATTTATAAATTGGTACCATTGTCCTCATATTTATTGATGTTTTGCTGTAACTAAAGACTAGTTTGGTTCAAGACATAGTTTCTTTATAAATGTAATCATAACCTCAGATCTTTCGCATGAAAGGTTAGCCATCATCCTAGTCAATTAAGATTGGAGTGGAAAGGACCTGCAACTAGCAACGTTCAACTCACAACAACAGTGACAGGCTACAATAGCTGCACTTCTTTTTGTATAAAACACTCGGCCAACCAATTTCTTCAGATTGAACGTGGCTGCGTATTTATACATCCCGCATAAGTAAAAGGAAATCCTTTAATTTCACTGGTTAAACTGTCGTTTCTAAAGACGAGGACCAGTCAACAATATTTCTATGGAGGAATTTAGAGATGTGTTAAATTAAACAACGAGCATGAAACTTTTAGCAGATCATTTATACTACACCAGTCGAGACATTAAACAGATTATTGCAGGTGCTTCGCTTCCCGCATGACAAGTGTCCATGTTCGAGTACAGTGTAAAGATAGACTTCATTTTTTTTTATATAAATAAGGCCGTTAGTTTTCTCGTTTGAATTTTTTTACATTGTCATTTCGGGGCCTTTTATAGCTGACTATGTGGTACGGGTTTTGCTCATTATTGAAGACCGTACGGTGACCTATAGTTGTTAATTTCTCTATCATTTTGGTCTCTTGTTGGCAGTTGTCTCATTGGCAATCATACCACATCTTCTTTTTTATACTCCCTAAGCTTAATGGCAATATAATTGATCGATTTTCGAATTCAGTTGATCTACTTACAGTGCCTACTTATTTTAATTGTAATGTGCTTGTTCTGAAACATACGCATGCATTGGTGGTCATAATTTTTATTATGCAGTTTTCTGCTCATTTGTTTCGGCTGTTGTACATTTTACACATTCACCGTTTTCTTCATCTATATTGTCATGACTGTGAAATATTCACATCTCGATGTTCAGCAATGAACATTTTCTATCATTTACAGTTTGATCACATTTCGTTGAAAGGTTTGTGTGCGAAAACCCCTTAATAGACGTGAAAGTCAATCTGAAACTAAAGTACTTTATTTAGAAACTACTACTACAGTAACGGACAAATTCTATAGCCGGCTTTTTTTCCAGCATGAGTGATTCAAGCTATTTTAGAAACACGTATTTTTCTAATGTAAGCTTGGTGTAAAACACACCTACCACATCCAGGGTTTCAACTCAGAATCTCGATGAGAGCCTATTACTACACTAAATGAACTACTGTAACTACTCAGCTAAGGCCAAGCTAAACAGTATAAGTCAAACATTTGTTTTTACTAAACTTGCCAGTATATAATCATATGAAAAGAATAGACCTGAAAGTAAGAATTCTCAACCCTACGCTCAAAATCAGGCACCATATAATTTAATACATGTCTTAGTATTAGTTAGTTTCTAGCAGGTTTATAAAACTCGTATCTTAAACATATAAACATAAAATAAGGCGATTAAAATAACAATGGATTTGTTTTTGTAAAAGATTAAACATAGTATACTGTTTTTTTTTTTTTGTCTTTGTCGATTGTTAGAAACCTCTACTTTTTATCGGTCTGAATCAATCATTGTTCGATACATTTACTTTTTGCCGGTCTTTGTCGATTCTTCATAAGAAGGTGGTCCCGGATACGCTGGTGGTAGCTCCTGATCACGTTCCATCACTGGAGCCGACGCCTCCGGGAATGTAGAGTATTGTGCGCCTGTTGGATTTTGCAATACCCTATACGGTGTAGATGTCGGTTTTGTTCTCCTACGAATACAAGCAAAGTAAATAACTGCACTTATTATAATCCCGATACCCAGTGGCATGACAAAGAAAAGTCCGACGAAAACTCCGGCCCGTCTGTGACAGGTTGAATCCACTTCTATGTTCTCCGTATTAATGTGGGGTATTTCAACGACGACAGTTTCACTATAATCGTCATTGGTGTATGACACATCACACTCGTAAGAATTCATACATTTGTGGACGGCAGACGATAAATCGTAGTACGTTCTTTGTAGTTCGATTGTAACCGTCACGCTGACTGGACCCGAATAATCCAGATGGTTTGCAAACACAAAGTAATATTCGTCAGATGTATATGCTATATGCAGGAAAGTAGAGTTGCCATATTTACATTCGTCTGTTGCCTTATGATATTCGAAGCACGAGTCACAATAGTTGTCGTTCTTCCATCTTTGTAAGTTTTGTTTTCCTTTAACAAAATAATAATCAACTCCTTTTCTAGAGTAACTAGAACACGCTGTAATTGTCACAAACGAATTTTCTAATAGGTAAAAGCCCCAATATTCAAACATCTGACTTCCTAAACTGGAATATTTATTGTATACAAAGGTAGTCTTGTTTGTTGTATTAACGACTGGTTTGTTTGGTAACATGTATACAGATACTGGGTAATTTTGACTTTTGACATTAACCCCTGTACAAAATCTCGGTGAAATCCCGTTAGAGATATGTCGCATGTCGCTTGAAGAAGTGTCGGTTGTGTGTGTTCCGTATGTTCCGAATGAGACGGACAACGAAGTAATCAAAGTTATTGCAATAACTAGAAACCAAAGAAATCTCAGGCGTGATTTTGGTTTTAACGAAACACATGTGATTGCTAGACAACACGTTTTACAGCAAGAACAGTCACAATCATCTGAACCTCCCGATCCGCGACCATAACTCCGCGGGGACGAATAATAATTATTTGAGTAGACTGTCGTGCGGAATCCTCCGCCACTAAATCCCCCACCCCCGCTAAAACCTCCTCCGCCACCACCAGAACAATGTCCGCCACCGTGAACCATATCAAAATCTACAATGACACAAGCAAAGGTTTTAGTCAGGCGTAAAGTATTAACTGGTACCATTGTTAAATTTCGATTTAATAACTTTACCTGACACACTGTTATTTCATTTCATATTTCGTCCTGAAAACAAAACTCAAATGCATTGCAATCGGTTAGTGAAATTTCAATTAAAGTGTTTGTAAATGCATTGTATCTCTAGAGCACATAAAAATTATACAAAATTAATAGTAAAATGCTTTCTAAATTCAATGTTTGCGAAAGGATCTTTTAAATATCGACGTCCAAAAAGAGAGGCGAATGATGCCATTGTAATAATCAAAATCACATATCTTAAAATTTTAACCAATAAAACTATATATGGCAACAAAAAGTGAAATAGACCAAAAGACAAACAAGGGTATACAAAACACAACATAGACAACTAGAAACTGAGCAACACGAACCCATCGAAACTAGCGGTGGTTTCAAGTACCCTAGAGGGTCTTAAGCAGGTCCAGAAAGATGCCTGTTTCTCTTGTGTCACCCTTCGTGTTGCTGATAAGTAATAGTGAATTTACCTCTTTCTATCAGAGGGTCTGGAAGGGGATCTTCATTTATATCTTTTGTATTTTGTTCCATTTTTCTTTATGCTTTATTTATGTATTTATCCCCATATCCCCATATTCTCTATTCTTTATTTTAACACACAAACATTCGAAATTCTTGAACTAATATTTGTCTTAGTATTTTTCTGTTTGCCTTTTTTTTAAACCTATTTTTTCTGTTTATTTTGATAACCCCACCAAGACCGTATTATGTGCCCACAACGTACGTACATGTATGTACCTGTAGCTATCTCGGGGGAAAAGTTTGTAGTGCCCCCCTCCCAACCCTCACTCCGGAGGTAGCTATACTTCAAGAAACACGTGTACGTACTGAAATTGGTATTGTGTGGTTGTACGAATATAGTCCTTAGTAAGGACAGTGTGTTACTTGCAAATTTATCCAAATGTTTTTTCGCCATGGTTTATGCCTCAAATAGCAAGTTTGGTGGGGTGGGGGTGGAATGATTATAGTTATCAAAAGTACCAGGATTATAATTGTCATTGACATTGTCAAAAAATTCGGGTCATGAATTTGATTTGGTCCAGCTGAAAAAGGTTAACAATTAGCACTGTCAAAAGATTTCAAGACCCCCTTAACATAAAAGTTTCCATATTTTGAGTTAGAGCCGATGAAGTTATCTGTAATTTTGATTTAATTTGTCTCAAAAGTAGTACAACACACTGTAAAAATATTATAGAGAAAGCGCAGGTGGGATTTTTATAATTTTCATTTATTGTCTAAAAGAAATTCACTGCGAAATAACTGTGTACTCGGACCAGATGTGTCAAGTAATAAATAGTAAAACGGCGCCTAGCTCATATCAACCAAGGACGTATATAAGTACTAACTACTAGTGTAAACACAGGAAGTTTTTTTCTTTTTTCCGTTTGTTAGACCGATGAACCAGTGAACCTTATATAGTCTGCATGTGATAGTGTTACCGTATCAAGACATGCAAAATCTATAATAAAATACGACGTAAAGACATGCATTTAAAATGTATATTCTAATAAAAAAAACTTACTTGTGTAAAATGAAATCTACTATAGGTGTGTGTACGTGTGAAACAACTTAATACACGTATATTTATAAATTTATTTATTTATCAAAATCACCTGACCTATTGTTATGACAAACCATGTGATTTAAATGTTTAACATTACGAAATACATTTATCGACAAAAATAGACGTTTGGTTGTACAGGCGGGATTTTTTTAAATGGACAAACAAGACAAGACAATATTTTATTTGGGTCTCGCCTCTTATAAAACATTTACATAATATTACAACTTTATATATAAACAAGAGCCACCATAAAAAGAGTTATGAGAGACTATAAAAATGGTATATAAATTTACATGTAATTAATATATTCATGAGCGAAATATCCAGCAGTGTCAGTTGCATGGTCACTTTTTAGTTGGATATTAGTCCGTTACTTGAGACCGTGTATGAAAAAGTTATGGGGGAAATGTTTCAGTTAAATATTTTTACATAATCTGGTAAGTTTACAGCCTGGACTTTGTACATGTTGCATTAGGGAACAACCATTAAACTTCAAATATTGCGAGCTTCGTATGCACCACCTACAGACATTATGATGTTCTATCTCTGCGTCCATTCGTTCGTTCGTCCGTCCATTTGTTCGTCCGTCCGTTCGTTGGTCTGTCCTGCTTCTGGTTAAAGTTTTTGATCAAGGTAGTATTTGATGCCGTTGAAGTCCAATCAACTTGAAACTAAGTACACATTTTCCCGATGGCATAATCATGATTTTTTTTTTGATGCCAAATTATAGTTTTGATCCACAATATCACGGTCTAATGAACATATATAATGATAGCGCGAGTATACTACCGCGGGGATCACTTCTAACCTCTCAAATCAGTTCTATCGTAGAACTGTCATCAGAACTGACTAAATCAGTTCTAACTGTAGAACTGTCAGCAGAACTGACCAAATGAGTTCTAACCGTAGAACTGTCAGCAGAACTGACTAAATCAGTTCTAACCGTGGAACCGTCAGCAAAATTGACCAAATGAGTTCTAACCGTAGAACTGCCAGCAGAACTGACTAAATCAGTTCTAACCGTAGAACTACCGGCAGAATTTTCCAAATCAGTTCTAACCGTAGAACTGTCAGCAGAACTGACCAAATCAGTTCTAACCGTAGAATTGTCAGAAGAACTGACCAAATTAGTTCTAACCGTATAGCTGTCAGAAGAACTGACCAAATCAGTTCTAACCGTAGAACTGTCAGAAGAACTGTCCAAACTAGTTTTAACCGTAGAACTGTCAGAAGAACTGTCCAAATCAGTTCTAACCGTAGAAATGTCAGAAGAACTGTCAAAATCAGTTCTTACCGTAGAACTGTCAGAAGAACTGACAAAATCAGTTCTAACAAAATCAGTTCTAACCGAAGAATTGTCAGAAGAACTTTCGAAATCAGTTCTAACCGTAGAACTGTCAGAAGAACTGACTAAATCAGTTCCAACCGTAGAACTGTCAGAAGAACTGATCAAATCAGTTCTAACCGTAGAACTGTCAGAAGAACTGTCCAAATCAGTTCTAACCGTAGAAATGTCAACAGAAATGACTAAATTAGTTCTTACACTTATTATAAAATAACACCCATACAGTGTCTCCGATTATGTTACAGCTAGATTTGGACAACGAGAGATAACTCTATCATCTTCATATGTCTTATTCATTTAATGCATGGCCAATGTATAAATTCTGTCTTTTCTAAAACAGCACGTACCGGAGGAAAACGTGTATGTTTTTCTTTGAATTTCTTTATCGGAAAGATAAATTAATGGCACCCAATCAGAAAAGTTTGGATTATTAATGGAGAGAACGTCATCAATACATCTGAATGTGAAATTAAATGATATTGCTTCTTTGGAGAAACCCGACTCATATGAAAATGAGAAGAGGTCGACAAGAAAATGCTCTTTCTCATAAATAAGCCGAAGTTTATCTCAAAATTCAAAACATATGTTGTCAATAAGACATTACAGCATACTAGAGGTTTCCAGATTTGCTACGTATCAGGTACGGTTGGTACGTAACACAACCGTTGGTGCTGTTTGGGAGGTTTCATTTAATGCATGAGATTATTGTATGTATCATGATAAAAATAGAGAAACAAAATTGCATATCAGTGATAAAAACCGTTATCTTTTATTTTATTAAGATTTCACTGCTTCTAGAAAACCTTGCATGTGATTTTATACGATAAAATTTATTCTGTGCCCAAGAGAATGAATCAAACAGTCCTTACTGGACATGAGTTGCCTCGACCTTTATATTCTAAATATAGATTTGCGTTTCTGTATAGCTATTCTGTTTTTGTATATTTATAAGAAAGGGATTAGAATAAAATTTAATACTGAAATATAAATTGGAATAATTAGAAATTACTAAATAATATTTTACTTGAACCTTACTGGTGTCGTTAATGGCTACATAGACGGATCCAGGGGAAGGGGGCTTGGGGACCTCCCCCCAATTTCGGGGATAAAATGGTTGATTATATAGGGAATCACTGAAGCATGGATGGAGCCCCCCTACCCCCTTATGAAAAGTTCTGGATGCGTCACTGAACTAGTACACGTGCTAATGGCAAAAATGAGTTCAAAATTGTGTTGATTTCTCATTAAAATAAATTTTTATTAATTAAGCTATCTTTTCGATCATTTGAGCAACATTTTTTCATAAAACGCAACACACATTGTAAAACTATCGATCTATCTTTTTACTTATATTTTGTCACTGAACTTTTAATAAAATTGTTGATTATATTAATTGTAAGAATATAAATTTTATGACACTAACGAAAACCATTTTTTGAGTAGAAATATTTATCATCACGATGTTACTTCATCGTGTCAGCTTATTATTATTATGTCACTAGATATTGTTATTACATTAATATTTGTAAAATTAATATTGTCGCGAGAAAAAAATGCACATGCCTGCGAGTAGTATAATATAATCTACGAGGGGTAATATTAAACCAATATCCATCCATTAATCCTTTGGTCGTACAGCATTGCCAGAAAAACTTCATACAACACAGCGTATTTTGTTCACTGATAACACCCATAATTTGACGCTATATTTACACTTAGTCTAATGCAATATGAATATGTCTTTCTAACTCTTCGTAATGTTCTACGGAAAATACTGTGTTGCTATATAATGTCTTTTGCACCATTTACAACTGATTTATGGACTCAAAATTAAGGATAATTTTCATCGGTTGGTAAATGTTTCTTGTAATTTGGTTCAGGTTTATATGTACTAGTATCATGAATACGATATTACTTTTAAAAAATAGTTTAACTTCAGTTTTTCTGAGTTTTCTCTCTCGGCTTACTGCGAAAAAGATATTAAAAAGGGCATGTTTCTAAAATTTATAGAGCATATTGATTTTATGAGGGTTTTTTTTATAAAGAAAAACTTTAAGCCCGACGGTAAAGATAATTGTCCAAAAAGGAAGGATGCCAAGTAAATACGATATCAGCCATATCTCTATGCATAATTGTTCAAATTGAAGATGTAAACGACCTTGTATTTTTTATAACTTCATTCCGAATGTCTGATTTTTTTTTTAATTATCCTTATTCAATTCTTCAACATATATTTACAACAGATATATTACTTATTACACAAAATTATCGCAAGGCAATGTTATTAAGTATAATGACATACATAATCAGTACAGAAATAAGAAATCATGCGTTTTGACACCTTCGGTTTCTTGTAACAGAGTATAAATTTTGTAAAAGTATGTCTGATTATGTCTCTCTGGACTTTTTTTATCTTGATTCTTATATCTGTTGACAAGTGTAATAGACCTGTCGCGCACTGACAGAACAGTGATTTGGTTTTATATTAATTTTGTCATTTTTCTTTTGTTATTAAGGTCAATTTATTTCGTTCAAATACATTTTATTTGATCATGTTTTCTAAAAACTTACCAAAATAAATACAAAACTTTAACATTTTATAATGATACATAAAGTTATTACAAACAAAATTTATAAAGTTTTAAATTTGTTTTGTAATTTAGCTCCTTTGTATCTATGTAGTTTAACGGGGAAATAACTCTTAACTATTACCCTTTCGTACCGACGGTTACTTGCAACGGTTGCTTGGAAGCATAATCGAGTGCACACACTATTGTTTTCTACGCATACAAGAAGAAACCACATGAAATTAGTCCCAAATTACAGCTAAACATTCTCTAAACAGTTCTGCATATGATTCCTAAAACATTTGTTGATATAAAGTGTTTACATCAATAATTTTCAAAAGTTAAATGACGGCTCCCACTTCGTACTACGGTTGGTACGGTAGCAAATCTGGAAACCTCTACTGAGCGCTTGATTATCAGTGTCGCTCGTTTTACCTTTTCGTTCACTGCTAACAAAATATGTCTAATGCCGGGTATCACAATAAAAAAAATATAGTGCTTACGTACCCGACTATAATTGAATCGTTCATGTTATATAACCATTATGATTAATAAGATATATGCTATACAACTATTGACGAAGTTCTCGACTTTGGGATAAGCAACAGTGACAGATTCATGGGACACAGAGAGAGTACGTCCCAATAAATATGATTTTTTAATCAACATATGCTCAAATTGAAGCAAAATAATTCAAGATGGTAAAAAAAATCTAACTTTACCATTTAAAGCATTAATTCTTACTCAAATAAAGCCAAAAAACGTTATGGTGGACACAAACAACGGCAAGAAATGAACATTTGAAATGCACATTTTTGATTTTTGAAATATTTCTAACGGTGTCGATTTGCCCAAAGTAAGATATGTGTTTCTTTTAAAAAAAATGGAACGTCATAACGTTTTGAAAAATATTTGTCACCATACTCGTTTTTGAGAAAAATTGAGTAATATAATACTGTTTACTCAATCCCTCCCGTAAGCCTCACAAATTGCGCCAAAAATTAAGACGTTTCGGAAAATAACGTTATATTTCCCCGCTAACTTTTCAAAGGCAGTGCGACGGTGTGACAGACAAATGTATTTATACAATTTGACTTTGTTGGGTATTTGTCTTGATAGCACTTGTATCTCATCTTCTTATTTATAATGGACCAGTATCTGGACGAGATAACAATTCAGATAGTTTTACTATTGTGTTCGTCAAAATTGTGAAACCCGCTAGTGAAAAACTCACTGACTCCGTATTAATTCATTTTGCAGTTTCGGGCTTTTTATTCTTTTTAGGCTTCTGGCTATAACAAAAATTTGTATGTTGACTATTAGTGTTTTGAATTATCTGGGTCGTTGGGTTACTGTTGTATTAATGTATACCTTTGAAATTTTTTTTTTTCAAAACAAAAGGATTGATTAGGTATAGAAATATTCACATCTCTAGACATCTCCCATCCGACAGTATATCTTTGCTAAAATTTGGTGCGACCGTTTAGCTGCTCGTATGTATAAATTTGCAGCCTCGTTTAGTCGAAATAAAAATGTATATCCGATGCATAGTGCAGCGAGTTTCGGGCTATCTTCACGTTAAAAAACCAATTGAATAAATGGTTGAAGGGATATACGAACTTCGAATAAAATCACTAAACAACAACAAAGGTCACACAAATCTTCAAATAAGTCACATGGCTGATTTTAACACATCTGTTTCGCCTTTTGCAGTTGAAGGTAAAAAAAAAAACAGCTTTATTTAAAAAAAAAACAGCTCAGTAAGACAAAAGCTTGAGAATAAACGAAAGGGCCGAAAAACAAGCCTGACTGCCGTTGTTTTTACCACTTCAATATATGAGTTACTGCATATACACAATGGAGATTGTTTTCTGTTCTACTGCTCTCCACCTAGTTTGAATGCATACAATGTAACCACTGATGTAGACTACTATATTATTTTTGATTATTCAAACAAATGAATTCAAAGAGAAAGATGCAGAAAGAAATTCTAAAATTATCGTTAAAAAAACAAAATATAAATAAAAATAAAATACCAATTTGAGACAATTATCCGTCGAAAACTGATGATTATGCATCACTATATGACACTGATAAGTTGATTGCTCCCGTGGTCCAGTGGCAAATATATCACGCATATTTAGGACGAGGCGAAAGTGGATCTAAAGTAAATCATTGATACATTATTAAGATAAAGAATTTGCTAGCGGTAAAACGTATTCCGTACTAGAATAAAGTTGAATAAGACCAAAGTCTTGAATTAAGCTATTAGCCCTCCCCTCCCTTTTCCCTAATTTTGAATTATGGTATTTCGATGGCTGTTTTTCCCTATCCTATTATGGACCCGCTGATTTTATGAGAGTGTGTCTAATTAGTAAAGACCAACATCAAGACCTAAACCGTTTTTTTTTTTTCCAAATTATATTTGTTTCCTCATACATAAGTAAACATCAAAATCGTCAGATATTTTCTACTTGTATGTCAGTGTATATATTACAATGTTTTCCTATTTCAATTTTGTTTTTATTACAGTGTCATCTTTTGTTTTATATTGTTTACCAGTTAAAGGTCGTATTCATTTAAAGGGGCACTAGCTACGATATATATAAAAAAATAAAGTATGATTTTTTTTAGATCAATCATTAATCAAATTGGAATAATGAAATAATAATTTGCTTTTAGCAATCAATTTCCTTTAATTTTGTTGAAATAAGCGATTAAACATAATTTTTGACTGATTCACTTGCAAGTGAAAACGTCATCATCATTCTAACCGGTATTCATGTGAACTTCAAGTTAACCCCTAGCTAGAGATTGACAACGCATGCATTGTACGTGTACTGGTTATTTAAAGAAAAAGAATGTCAACAATGAAAGTGAAACTACGGTAAATCATTTGATTACTAATTCGATGCACATAAAATCATTCTTATATGGTTAAAAACAATGAGAAACATCTATTTTTAATCTATAAAATAAAATCAAACAGACCTATAAAAATGCAATTGCACGTGTTGGTTTAATCTATTCGTATCTTTATTTTTGTTTACATCGCTTATATGGTCATCTGAGGTCAAATCGATAGTTAATTAGATGGCGTTTGGACTAAAATACACACGAAACGAACCTATATATTATCTACCCCATGCTCTGTAAACTGTTTATTTTAGACTTTTGATAGTTTGATAAATGTTTTACATTGTTATAAACCAAATATGAGAATTTGAGTCAAATCGGTTACAATGAATTTGACAGCTAGTGCCCCTTTAAAGGGGCACTAGCTGTCAAATTCATTGTAACCGATTTGACTCAAATTCTCATATTTGGTTTATAACAATGTAAAACATTTATCAAACTATCAAAAGTCTAAAATAAACAGTTTACAGAGCATGGGGTAGATAATATATAGGTTCGTTTCGTGTGTATTTTAGTCCAAACGCCATCTAATTAACTATCGATTTGACCTCAGATGACCATATAAGCGATGTAAACAAAAATAAAGATACGAATAGATTAAACCAACACGTGCAATTGCATTTTTATAGGTCTGTTTGATTTTATTTTATAGATTAAAAATAGATGTTTCTCATTGTTTTTAACCATATAAGAATGATTTTATGTGCATCGAATTAGTAATCAAATGATTTACCGTAGTTTCACTTTCATTGTTGACATTCTTTTTCTTTAAATAACCAGTACACGTACAATGCATGCGTTGTCAATCTCTAGCTAGGGGTTAACTTGAAGTTCACATGAATACCGGTTAGAATGATGATGACGTTTTCACTTGCAAGTGAATCAGTCAAAAATTATGTTTAATCGCTTATTTCAACAAAATTAAAGGAAATTGATTGCTAAAAGCAAATTATTATTTCATTATTCCAATTTGATTAATGATTGATCTAAAAAAAATCATACTTTATTTTTTTATATATATCGTAGCTAGTGCCCCTTTAAAGATCTACTATATGTATATACTGTACATTAGGACTTCAACGCAAAGCTAGATGCATGATAAATGTTAGTTTACGCCGTATCTTATTTTTCTCAAGAAACCAGTTTTTTTCATCTTTCTTAAGTAAATCCAAACAGTGAGTTTTCCAGTGGCGGATCCAGAAATTTTCATAAGTGGGGACACACTGACTGACCTAAGAGGGGGCCCGCTCCAGTCACGCTTCAGTGGTTCCCTATATAAGCAACCAATTTTTTTCCCAAAAAGGGGGGCCCAGGCCCCCTGCCCCCCCCCCCCCCCCTAAATCCGCCTCTGTTTTGTATCCTGAATGACAAAATCTCGGAAAAGTTTGGTAAAGAATTAATTACAATTTGTATTCTAATGCAATAATAAATCATTACGCATTTGTTCTCGTTGTTCTCTACTGTATTGAAGATAATTTCAATAAAACGGAAACTTAAGTGAGTATGGTCTATAATGATAAAGATAATTGCGGTTCTTTTATAATGGACCAAGACGACAAAGATATCTTTAAAGATTTGAGTTCTATTTCTGTTAATATTCTGTATGAGTTTTTTGCCGATTCCCGCCGTGCCCTTTCCTTTGATGAAAGAACCCACCCTTTCCAGCTAGACGGCCATAGCAATTCCAATGGTGATTCCGTTATGACTTCGATGAAACAACGTTAAATGACGGGAAACAATAAACGACGTTTACGTTTGTTATAACCTCCCCTGAAACTGTTGGATATGCCCTTAATGTTTGCATGATATGCTTACGTATACTTATTATTGTTTTATAATAATCATTGTGATATATATGTATCATGCTCGACAAGGGCCCATGATTGGTATAATAAAATAATGTCTATTATGTCTAAATAATGTCATATTGTTTTTAAAACAAGACACATTTCTTCAGTACAAACACCTTTTCCTCTATTTTCCCTATGATCAATTTTGTTTACCCTTGAAACCCACATCCAGCTTTATTTGTGTCCAATATAGGATGTCTGTAGGACAGTACAGTATGATGTGTTTTAAAAACCGCCGGTAGCAGTTTATATTTTTTGTTTAGAATGGGCCGAGTTCTGTTTTGGACCGAGTTGTCCATCGGCACTCTTCCTTCTGGCGAATGGAAATCCTTCTTTCAAATAGTTGCCTGGTCACTAAATAGTACGATGATAACAGTGGTTTGAAAATTAAAATAAACAAAGGGTTTAGGACGAAGCTGAAGTATCAACTCTTACTACTATTTATATAAGGTAAACTTAATGTTCATCATAACAAATTGACGAACATTGCTAAAAATTACTCTGAGAAAAAAATAATCTCTTTTTAAATTTACTTTTAACCACATTCATTCTGTGTCTGAAACTTATGATCTGTTAAATACTTTTAAATCACAATGAATCAAAATATACAGAGCT
This sequence comes from Mytilus edulis, assembly GCF_963676685.1. Classification (NCBI taxonomy): domain Eukaryota; kingdom Metazoa; phylum Mollusca; class Bivalvia; order Mytilida; family Mytilidae; genus Mytilus; species Mytilus edulis. Next base: position 8,336,622 of record NC_092357.1, read on the forward strand.
GTAATCACTTGATACATAAGAGTCAGATAGCTAAATATAGATCTACGTTATTTATCATATACTTAGACTAAATAACATATTATTTTCACTGTATGATAATCAGATAATAGCATTAAATTAACGTAAATTCCATATTTTTCGAAGTGGTGCTTAGTGGGCTGATATGAAAAGTTTATCACATGCTTCGAGTGTTTATCAACTTATCACATGCCTTTCCGTAACGTTATCACATGGCATTCCGGTGATACTCGGCAAATTCCGGAAAATACACCTAAATGCTACGTTTTCAGTGAAAAACATTACGAAATAGTGTACAAAACAATAGACCACTTTCGAGTTCATCCGTCACCGGAAAAAACTCGTCAATTATACGCGCTTTTATCACCGTCATTTGTGCGTTTTGGGGCGTTGTCACTTCCCTTCCAATGTTGAGCGAGTGGTTGGAAAACTATAATTCTATATTATACGAATTATTCGGCAAATTGAATTCTCAAAATTAACAATCAACACTGCTGTCATTAGGGAATTGTCAGTAAGTACCTACAGAGCAACCATTATTTCTAGTTTATCCTGCACAAAGACGATCACTAAGACGCTTGATGAACGTAAATAGTGCAGGGATACAGGCGACCCCCTCTATCTGGTAAATGACGTCATAAAGGCATGCATAATTGACAAGTTTTTGCCGGTGACGGATGAACTCGAAAGTGGTCTATTATTTAGATACTGAAAAGTATATTGTGTAAAATAATAAAAAAAAAAAAAAAAAACTAAAATAAAAAAAACAAACAAATTATTACATGTATTAAATAAATGCATTCTTTATAAGTTTCAAACATAATTTAGAAAGTTACTTTGAAAAGGTTGACTTTTCACCCTCTAACACACTGACAACTCTGGTACATGTACCTAGATGGAAGTTTAAATAGCATGGGTACTATGGGGGCCTTGGTTGGTCAAAGTTGTTCCCGACTTTGACCCTGGGGATCAATCTGCTGATAGCCATGATAGCTCTTCGGTCTGTCTGTTCCCGCCAAGCAGCTCGGTGGTTCTCTCCAACTAATGAACTACTTCGGTTTCTTCCACCATAATAACAGACTATCCATGGTGTCCTAACACTCCTTGTTGATGGGTTGGAAATTGTCTGAATCAGATTATTTTTTTCGCGCCTCGGAATCGAAATGCCAAATAGTTATGACATCTTGAAAGGCGATAATTGTTTTGCTTTGAGGCTTTATTAGTCAAAATAATAACAATGAATTGATCACTTATTAAATATAAACCATGTCATTTAAAAAAAAGATAGGTATGTTTATGTTTCAATGCTTGTACATATTTACATACAAAAAACATAAAAAAGAATACAAAAAATCAACATTCAACATGTTCAACAGATACGAAAAGGTTATTAATAATTTATAATTAGTTTCTAAGTTGTCAAAATTTAATGTTTATTACACACAAACTTATGTATCTACTGGCCTGTGATTGTCTGAAGCACATTGTTGAGAGTACAACTGTTGGGAAATATATCAACTCTGAAATTATATACAATTTATACACAAATGATGTAACATTTATTTTTGCAATATTGTTTTTTTCTTTATTTTGTTGAATGTAATTTATAAGTACCAAAATATACTACAGCACTACATATTGCTCAAAGAAGATGAATATAAAATCTGAACCTGAAGAAACATCATCATATATCTACTAGCAATGACTAGACTGCAATTGTTTTAAGCAATGTCTGACAGAACCTTTGTTGTAAAAATTATTATACCACATAATGTTTATTCTTGCAATTATGTTTTTTCTTTTTTAGTTGAACATATAAGTACCAGGGTACAGCACTTCATATTGTAAACAGATGATGAATGTAAAATCTGAACCTGTAGAAGTTGATGATAATGTGTCAGAAACCCATCAGGGAGATGCTTATACATCTTGCACTAGTTTCGATCCAAAGACAATAAAATGCGAGTCTATTATCGAAAGAGAAGAGGAAGACACAACCAAACTGCAGTACCAACCATGCCAACAGACAGCTGAGTCAAACAATGAAAGCAACACTTTTGAACAAGGTATGAACAAATGAAAATATAGCATTTTTAGTGGAAGGGGCATTAAGTTTTACCCTTGTCAGTCTGTACGTACGTCTATCAAGTTAACTGGTTGAAACCCCCCCTTTTTTTGAATGATCAATGCATTTGAATGGGGACATATAGTTGGAACCCCCCCCCCCCCCCCCTTTTTGTCCTGGGTTGGGACCTTGGTGGTGTACATGTACAAGTGTGACCATTGTAATTAGAAAAGTCATGTATATGTGGCAAGACCCATAATTTTTTGTGAGGGGTACATTTTGTATCATGATAGGGCTAACTATTTTTCAATCTAAATAATTTTTTTATCTATCATGTCTAATTTTTACAATTTTCTTAAACAATGGTCAGGGTGCACATATTAAATTTACTGATGTTTGTCAAGAAAACAAAATTATAATGCTTCCTACCTGAGCCTTTTCATGCAACTTTTAAATAGGTGTGTATTTTGTTTTGTAAAATACCAATTTTACATGCTTATAAATAACTGATAATAGTTGATAATTAACAAGTTGGAAACATGACATTTAAAGGTTACTTTATCTGTTGAATCAATGTTCTTCATCTTATTTCTGACATTTTATGTTAGGCCAGACAAAGACTTTAGACATGTAAGAGTTTAAGAAAATTAGAAATAAATCTGAAGAAAAGTTGGTAGGTATGAAAATAATTTTGTTCATATTTTTTTACCTTTTCATACTACTACAACAATTTTGGGTTCTTATAATGCTTTCATGTAACTTCATCTTAGGCGTAGTTGTTGTCGTTAGAAGACACATTTGATTTCAAGACAATTACTGTAGAGGGGGAGAGGGATGGTGTTATTTCAATTTTTTGTTGTTGATAATATTTTATTATCCAAAAAAATCTTCAACAGCACAGTATTGCACAATATCACTGTATTATGCAATAGCAAGAAATCTTCAAATGAAAATAAATACAAATCTTTTAACCCAAAGTCAATGTTATTAATTCAAAGTCTTGAAATTTTAACCTTGCATTTCTATTCATATCAGATGCACCTGGCGAAGCATTCTGTTAAAGTTTTAAGACTTGATTATCTCTCGACTATTTCAGACAAAGCCACTTTCCAGTTAGGTGGCATTGGAGACGGTATCCTGGATCAGATGATACAACAGCAGACTCCAGAACATCAACAGATGATGATAGCAGAAGCTGTATCGAAAGCAATGGGCTCAAATACAGAAAATATGACAGGTATCAACAATTATATATTGCTAGATAAGGACAAAAAAGAAATAGATGTGCTTCTGGTTAGTCAAATTTGCCAGATTAGTATTCTCAATATCTTATAGCTTACTTGTACATTGTAGTTGGTTTGTTTAATGAATTTAATTTGTCCGTGACTTCTTTTCTATTTCCATTTTCTAAGCTTAGTTTTAAGTAAGCATATTTCATCATTTCAGATTTAGCTGATGACAATAAAGTGAAGACTAGTAACCATGGTGATGAGAATACTAATGATCTACACAAACAATCAAACACACAAACAAATATGGTTACTTCAACATTGAGGACAGAAGTTGAAATGGTCATTGTTGGCTACAAACAAACAGACTCTGAAAAGGATAGTTGTTCAAACAAAGACAACATTCAGCGATCAACTACATGTCAGTCTTGTGGCCTGGACACTGCAAATGCACAGAATATAGATATAACTGTCAAAGCTGAGGTTGGGTCGACCACTTGCCATTCCTGCGGTAGATCGGATAATTTTACTTCACTAACACAAAACCCGCATGAAGAAAATTTCAATGCAAAAAAAGATCATCTTAAAATGCAAACAGATGAAATCAAAGATTCTCCTTTTACAAAAGAGAAAAATGATTTAGAAAACCACGATGATCAAGCTAGTTTAAAATTGAAGCATAAAGGAACTCACAAAGCCCAAAAAACATTCCAATGTGAAATCTGCAATAAAACATTTTCTCAGAGTAGAGACTTCAAACGACACAATAAAATTCACGCCGGCGATAGGCCACATAAATGTGAAACATGTGGTAGGACTTTTGTAATGAGTTCCGACCTAAAAAGTCATCTCAAAACACATTCAGGTGATAAACCTCATGCATGTGAAATATGCAAGAAACCATTTGCTCGACGTGATACATTGAAAATTCACATGATGATGCACAAGGGGGAAAGACCATATGAATGCCAAGATTGTGGTAAGAGATTTATTAAGAAAGCATCGTTAAAGCTGCACTCTCAGACACACTCAGGTGTTAAACATCATGAATGTGAAATCTGTAGCAAATTTTTTGGTCGGAGCACAGATTTGAAATACCATATGCGCACGCACACAGGAGAGAAACCATATCAGTGTCAAGTATGTGGTCTACAATTTGCCATGCCAGTTTATTTAAAAACTCACGCTTTGAAACACAGTGGTGAAACACCCTATGAATGTAAGCATTGCGATAAGAAATTCGTAAAGAAAAGTTCGCTAGAAGCCCATAATCTAACACACACTGGTGAAGAACCTGATCATCAATGTGAAGGTTGCGGTAAGAAGTTCTACAGCGAATCTTCTTTAAAAAAACACAGTGTGATACACATGGACGAAAAACCACACCAATGTGAATGGTGTGGCAGGTCATTTTCTCAGGCCGGCACTTTGAAATCACATGTTACCGAAACTCATATAGGTGAGAAACCTTTTGTTTGTCAATTATGTGGTAAAAGATTTGCAAGACGAACAACTTTGAACACACATGGTCTAACACATTCGGGTATAAAATCACACGAATGTCAAATGTGTGGTAAAGGATTTTCTAGGAAGTCAGATTTAAGGAGGCATGAAAAAACACATATATCTGGAAAACGGAATAAATTGACAAACAGTGGACTCATGCATAAAGAGGAGGATGATACCCAAGGATTAGATACGATAATGTAACCATGTATCTGCTACTCTCCAGACAGAGTTAAAATTCTAGCTATAGACCCTGTTTAAGTTAATTATGTCATTCAATTATGCTTGCTTTTATACTGTCATTTACCATTTTTACCAGAAAGAGGGGTATCCCTGCACTATTAAACTTCATCAACAAATGATCAAGTGTAACGCTGTATATGCTACTCTCCAGACGGGTTACAATTCTATCTATAGACAACGTTCTTTTAATGTCATTCACTGGATAAGTTCGTCAATAATGCCTGCCTTTACAAAGTCATTTACTAGATATAGTGGCCCATCTGTATCCCTGCTCTATAAAAATTCTGCAAGCGTCTTCGTGATTGTCATTATGCAGAATAAACTAGAAATAATGGTTGTTCCTTAATGACAGCAGTGCTGATGAACAGTTTTACTAAATTAATTTCCCAAATGTATCGACCAAAACAGCATTATTTTATTATCAACCATGAGCTGAACATGGGAAGGGGGAGTAAACAATGACCCTAAACATGCTAAATGCATGACTGATGTTTACTTAAAACGAAATGTAGATGAAAATGTTACAAAAAATTGTCGGAAGTGGTATATTGAGCAAACATGAATAAGTTATTTCGAGAAATAATGTAGTTTCATCTCATGAAATGAGTGACATTAAAGAATAAATAAAGCATACTTTCTCCTCAAGAGAACTTTTTGGTTGCTACATGTATTATAGGTTGCACTTTGTAAATACAGCTGTTTCTCAAAACACGCCTCTTTTGGGGAGATCTTGAATATTCATAGAAAATTAACATAACTTGGGATTGTTTATAGTAAATAAACATGTGCATATTGTTTACATTGAAATCGGTGGTAACCTTTCATTAGAGGTAGGGGTAGTTAAGAAAATTAGTGTTAGTTTAAACTCTGAGAAGTTCAGGGCATATAAACATTGAAAATATGCCGCACAGCCTTATATTTTGACCTTTTAAAAAAATTGTGGTGCATATGAACTTTCAATTCTAGAATAAGATTTTTTTCAAAACTTCATAGTAAAAGTGGTACAGATTTAGCCGTAAAAGGAGTTCCTATGGGAAATTGCATTGTCAATATTTAAAGAAATGCAACTTAAAATTCAATATTCGAAATACATGTTGTACATTTAATCATCTTTGATTTACACTAAAATCTTACATTTTGATACCACTTCCACTACAATGCCCATGCCGTAGCGAAGGGGGCATTACATTGTATACTTGTCTGTATGAACATCCGTACATCCTAATACGTTCCAAAATTTGTTTCTTAGTTTGCCTCAACCAATTGTTATGAAACTTATACACAATATTATTTCTACAACACACAGGTCAAGTTCTAATTATGGTGGCATCATTTTTACCATTCTAGAGTTATTAGATATAAGAAGATGTGGTATTAGTGACAATGAGACAACTCTCCTTCCAAGTCACAATTTGTAAAAGAAAAACCATTAATGGTCTTCAATGCAGACTCTTTGGCTCACACCGAACAGCAAGCTATAAAGGGTCTAAAAATAACTAGTGTCAGTAGTGTAAAACGGGAAAGCTAATGGTCTTATCTATATAATATATGAGAAACACTTATAAACCAACAACAAACGACAACTACTGAACATCAGGTTCCTGAATTAGGACAAGTGCAAACAAATGGAGCTTGTTTAAACGTTTTAATGGTACAAACCTTCATCCTTACCCGAAACAATAGTGTAATAACACAGCATAGAAAGACAATACATAAATAACAATTAAACGGCTTAACTGAATCAAAAGACAAATTTACACAAGTGAACATACTCTGAACGAATAAATATGATCTATGACAACATAACAAACATTTGACAAATGGAAAAATTGCTGGTATATTTCGTTTCTGTTCTCTTACTTAAGCAATGTTTAATTTGTCTTGATCATAAATACAACAAAACACAGAATCAGATAAAGTTTGAATGTTGCTGTCGTCACTTCCACTGTCCTAGAGTTATGCCCCTTTAAAAATGGAAATTTGCTGCATTTTTCGTATCCGTTCTCTACTTAATGTACTTACTTACTGTAATGTAGCCATTGAATTAAAACAAAATGGAAGATATTCCTTTGAAAAAGTAAGGAAATATATATTATGATTGCCAAGAAGACAACTATCCAAGAGAGACTAACGTGGATACAATGATAGTCGAGTCTTTAAATAAAATTGGGAAAGGAAATTTGGAATGTGTCAAGGCGAAAACAACCCGACCATTTAGCAGACAACAACCGAAGGCCATCAATGCAGCGAGAAACTCCCGCATCCGGAGGCGTCCTTCAGGTGGCCCCTTGAAAATATTTATACTAGTTCAGTGATATTGAACGTCATACTAAACTCCGAATTTAACACAAGAAACTAAAATTAAAAATCATACAAAACTAACAAAGGCCAGAGGCTCCTGACTTGGGACAGGCGCAAAATTGCGGCGGGGTTAAACATGTTTATGAGATCTCAACCCTCCCCCTATACCTCTAGCCAATGTAGAAAAGTAAACCAACGGATTATCACTTATTTAAGGTTAATATTTCTTTGGAAGATCATTTGAGACACTTAAATTGCACATCCGCGCTAAAGTAACACTTCATGAAGCCAAAAACGTCTCGGGCTGATGAAACTTTATGCAGAGTTTTCTTTGTCCCCGAATAAACCTTTCTGTACGGCAAAGAAGATGTAATATGATTGCTAATGGACAACTTTTCAGCAGAGACCCAACGACCAGTCTTATGATCTCTTATACTAACTATAGACCACGGTAATGGCTTATACATTGCCGATGAGATATCTATCCACCAGAATACTTTGGTCAAAAACATGTACAGATCACCTTATTGCCTTTAATAACTATAAAGAGTACATTTATACGAAATGAGTTCTATACCAGAGACTATTGAACCGGTAACACTCGCTTTATTAATAGGTAACTACTCTCACAAATCGCACTCCAACAAAGAAACGGATTGGTATTTGAAACATCTTTTATTTTATTGGTAGTTTTAAAAAGCTATTAAATTCATTAATAAGTAAATTCGCATACATATTTATTTCAGAAAACATTAAGACTTAAAGAAGTATCATAAAATAACAACACAACGAATGCAAGTCAACTTGCAATTGAGACTTTTTTTTTATCTGTTTATTAAAAGGCAGAGCACAAAAGTAAGATCATTATTCAAAATACTTTTAATGAAACAATATTTTGGCATCAAATTGTCATGAAAAAAAAATATCCTTGAAAAGTCAGTATTTAGAGGATAATTTTAAGCATCACTTTATAAAAAATCAATATTGAATGTGATACCATTTTGCCGAATTTTATCGCCTACATGCAAAAAAAAAAAAGAAAAACCCCTAACCAAGTAAATATTTGCTATTGGAAAAAAATCGTCAAAATAATATAAAAACGAACTAATTAAAGAATTACAAAACAAACATCTTATCTCCTAATCTAAAAAGTCACCTTGATGACTATACTTAACAGCTTAAGCCGTGCAGTCGATAATAGAACCGTTACAGTTGAATCTTTAACATTTTTTAAAACTATATAATTGCTTTCCAAATTAATCTTTATTCCACACAAATACTTTTTCAGAATACTAAACCCTATTTTTAAAAAGATACTTACTGTTTAAGAACGAAAATATTATGCAAGGATACATGATTTGTGTTAATGTCTTTTGATTGCGTAAAGCCATTCCAATCTTGATATCTTATAGTGTGTCTTTCTATGTTGTGTTGAAACCAAACCAAACCAATCTTTATTACCGCGTGCTAATAGACATTATGACAACTAAATGCATTTTGAGTAAAGTGTCGTCTAAAAACAAGTGTTCCAAGAGGTTTGTATTACTAAGGGACTTTTCTTTGGTCATCCGCGATGTGGAATTTTTTACATAAAAAAAAAAATCCGGGTGGACAATGTTATCTTAGTGCTGATATAGCACCTCGAGGCAAATGGTCCAAATTTTAGTTTTTAAATTTCTCATTCTGGTATAGTGACAAACAATAGTAATGCATTACAATTTGACTAGATATAAAACTGGTTTCCCTTACCTTTTATATTGATGGTTATTTATTCTGTTGTTGGACTTGAAAATAGCCGAAGAACTATAGGGTCGACCTGAATCCACCTCTTGAAAATATCTTACGCAGGTTATTTTAGATTTATCAGAAGTAGGAGTTAAAAATTGTATAATCTGATGACAAAAGAACCATTCACCCTAAATCTTGGTGCGTTTGTTAACAACCAATGGGTCGATGCCATTACTTTTATGGGGTATCTACAACACAGAGGTTATCACTACTAACAAAGAGGTTATCACTTCTGTGTTGACATGAATTATCATAGATATGGTCATTATCATAAATCAACTGTTTTTGAAATTGTGAGTCCTTGATGCAACTTCGTAAACATTTTGACCTTTTGAATATTTCAATTCGAAGCTCACTGATGTGTCTATTGAAGACGAAACGTGCGTCATAGTCCTGGTATCTATGATAATTTAATCTGCATTTGAAGTAGGATATAGAATACATTTTCGCAATAACAACATAGTAGATAACCAGTTCAGTTGTATGTGTTAAAGACAATGTGATTGGAAATCACGCACAGAAGAGAACGTTAACGTAACGCGGCATTATTGTATATCCAACGTCGTTTACTTATGACGTTATCTTGTACTTTAGTCATCAATACAAATTCATACAGTTTAGACGTCTTTGTTAAATTACATGCAGTTTTAGTAAAACCACTTTACGATATTGGTACCGTGACCAGAAGAAGATGACTTCAAAGCTAAAAATCTATACGAGCGGGACACAGAAGCGCAGTTTCTAGGATTTTAAGAAGATTTGAGGAGAGAAGTGAAGCAGAAGATAAACCGGAAGAGGACGAGTTGGAAACAATTTTAGATACATTAAAGGAGAAGCAATATATTCTAAAGGATTTTGATAAGAACATTTTAGATAGTGTACAAGAGGAGGATATAGAGCAAGAGATACTTGACACAGATGAGTATAAATTTAATTTAGAGACGAAAATACTGTGGATTTTCGTGGGTACCAATTTTCGTGGATTAAGGAAAACTTGCATATTCGTGGATATTTAATTTCGTGGTTTTGCTGAAGTCTGTATACAAAACCTTAGGAAATTCGTCATTCGTTGAACATTGAATTTCGTGGTTTATCTGTACCCACGAAATCCACGAAAATTGGTATCCAACGAATAATAATGAATCTACAGTACGCAAAATTCGTAAACTTATTCACGTTCAAACATCTAATTTAAATGCAGCCGCTAGAAGTTTTTCGCCGCACAATGAGACACTGCAACACATTCAAAATGTTGGCTCCGTATATAACATAAGAGATGACTCACAAAATACTGGCCTCAATTTCACATCTTTACGTTCAAATGCAAGCGTCAATAGCAGCAACTTTCATAAACTACCGAAATTGAATTTACCTACATTTGATGGAAACGTACTTGAATGGCAATCCTTTTGGGATTCTTTTGATTCCGCAATTCAACACACTAACCGAAGTTCAAAAATTCAAATAACTCAAATCTTTACTAGAAGGAGAAGCGTCATATACCATTGCCTGATTTGCTCTTACGCACGCAAACTACAACAAAGCTATTGAACTCATACATGAAAGATTCGGACAAAAACATAAGCTCATTCAATCGTACATGCAAGCACTACTAGACATACCCGCACCAAAGAATACGCTTACGCTTACGCTTACGCACCTTAGAAGCTACTACGACAGGACAGAAACATACATAAGTGGCCTTGAATCTCTCGGACAAGTTCAAGACTCATACGGCTCGTTATTAGTACCAGTCATACTCAACAAAATGCCCAGTGAAATACGCAAAAACTTAACACGTGAGCACGGTTCAACAGATTGGTATCTTGGTGATCTTAGGAGATCTATTTTTTAAGGAACTGGCAATTTTAGAATCTGGTAACAGTACAGAATCATTTGAAAGTCCGAGCGCTACAGCTACCTTTTACACAAACACGAAATCTCGAGAAAACTGGCCAAAGACTAATTCACCACATAAATTTTATCAAGTCAGCTGCGCATACTGCAAGGAATCACACTTTTCGTCTGAATGTACCAAATTTACAGCCCACAACGACCGCATGAAAATTGTAAAAGAAGATAGATTGTGCTTTAATTGCTTAGGGCGACACCGCGTAGTAGATTGCAAATCAAAATCTAACTGCAAGAAATGTGATAGACGTCACCACACAAGCCTATGCAATAAAGAAACTACAAGTACAAGTAGTACAAGTACAGTACAAAAACACAACGCGGAGGAATCGGAGACTTCTGTTTTATATTCATCTTTAAATTGTGATCGCCCAAATGTTTAAAGACCGCAATAGCACCACTAAGCTACATAGAACAACCGATTGATGCAAACATTCTTTTTGACGAAGGCGCCACAAGGTCATTTCACAAGACATTTAGCAGAGAAATTGGAGTTAAAAACCACAGGAAGTGAAGCAATTACGCTATCTAAATTTGGAGACGATAATGAGAACAACTCTATTGAACAGCTAAACACAACAACAGTGAAGATACAAACTATCTCTGGCCAAGAAATACCAGTCGATGTTTTGATTGTACCTAAAATCGCCGCACCATTTAAGACTAACATTGAAACTGCAAAACAGTTGCCGTATTTGCAAAACGTAAAATTAGCACACGCCGTAACTGAGAATACATCATTTGAAATTGGACTGCTTGTTGGAGCTGACCAATACTGGGATATTGTCGAGGATGATATCATTAGGGGCGAGGGACCAACAGCAGTAAAGTCCAAACAAGGATACCTACTCTCAGGACCACTCATTGAACATATTTCTACAATTGTGGACACTTCAAGGACCAAACAAAGAACCACTGATCCGTTGAAAGTAAATGAAACAGACAAATCAGCTTTAATGTGGACAAGAGACAGTAACAAAAACAAACGCTTTTACGAGGATTTACAAGGAATGGGAAAATCAAAATCTCAGTTCAAACAACGCTAGCTCAACTTATATCAGAAATTGGATTACAGGGAGAAACTTACAAGAAAAAAAAACGTGAAATAAATGACACCGTACTGTAACAAACTGTGGTTAAAAGATTTAATTTTAATGATGGACTTTAAAGTTAATTTTTATTTCATGTTGTTAACAGAGAGACTTTAATTATTTAACCAAGTTTTAAATTTTTCACTTTTCGTGGGCCGGAGAATGTTGGAAATCACGCACAGGAGAGAACGTTAACGTAACGCGGCATTATTGTATATCCAACGTCGTTTACTTATGACGTTATCTATTACTTTAATCATCAATACAAATTCATACAGTTTAGACGTCTTTGTTATATTACATGCAGTTTTAGTAAAACCACTTTACGATAAATGTGTCAATGTTTAAGTATACCCTCCTTCTAATAAACTGACGACGCCATCGCTAAAAAGCCAAAAAAAAAAAGAAAAAGAAGACAAACAGACAAATAATAGTACAGAACAACACAAATTAGAAAACTAAAGACTAAGCAACACGAACCCCACCAAAACAAAAAACAAAAAAACCCAATCTCAGGTGTTCCGGACGGGTAATCAGATCCTGCTCCACATGTGGCACCCGTCGTGTTGCTTATGTTATAACAAATATATAAAAAGTGTAATTCCAGATTTTTATTGTAAAAACATATATCGCGGATTTCCATTTGCATCTTTAATCACATTTTATTTCATCAGGTGGTATACTGAAAAAATGTAAAATTACAAAATTACTGAACTCAAGTATTATACCGCTGTTCGAAATTAATAAATCAATTGAGAAAAAACACAAATCCAGGTTAAAAACTAAAACTAAGGGAAACGCATCACATATAAGAGAACTACGATACAACAGAAACACAACATTAAAATGTAACACACACAGAAACGAACTATAACATAACAATGGCCATTTTCCTGACAGGGTACAGGACAGTAAACTTATGAATTTCCTGTTTAGTGCTAATATAATCTTATATCAATCCTAATTCTATCTCACTTTGATAGTTTTTCATATGTGACGTCATGCTGTTTCTAAATTTCATAAATTCAAATGTGGCATAACGTTTGTGCCTTTTCGCCATCGTATGTGACGTCACATTTTTTTTAATTACGTTGACGCCTGGACTGATTCGGGTGTGTCTATTCTGTGTTAAACTTTAATAGCATTATGTATTCGGGTTTAGTTTTCTGTAATTAGTTAATACTTCAGTTTCATTATGTATATCTCTTTCATATTCATTTGTTAAAATTTACTGTTTGCAATAGCATGAATTGTTCTATATAAAGATGTTCTTATCCCGGGCATAAAAACAATGCCGTATTTGGCAAAACCTTTTCAACTGTTTATCTTCAGTGCTGTACAACTTTGTACCTTTTTCACTTTCGATCTTTTATATCTGGGCGTTATGTATTCGGGTTTAGTTTTCTGTAATTAGTTAATACTTCAGTTTCTTTATGTATATCTCTTTCATATTCATTTGATAAAATTTACTGTTTGCAATAGCATGAATTGTTCTATATATTAAGAATGTTCTTATCCCGGACATAAAAACAAATCCGTATTTGGCGAAACTTTTTCAACTTTTGATCTTCAGTGTTGTACAACTTTGTACTTTTTTCACTTTCGATCTTTTATATCTGGGCGTCACTTGTAAGTCTTGTGTGGACTAGGCGCGTTTTTGGCGTATTGAATTTTAAACCTGATGCTTTTTGTTATCTATTAATCATGTTTTTCTTTGTCTTATATGTTCTATTAATTTGTATTGTAGTCCTGTAATATTATGTTGTCATTTCAATGTTATATTTAACTTTGCCATTAAAGTGCGAGGTTTGGCATGCCACAAAACCAGGTTCAACCCACCACTTTTATTCCCCTTTAAAAGTGTCCTGTACCAAGTCAGGAAGATGGCCATTGTTATATTATTGTTCGTTTCTGTGTGTGTTGCTTTTTAACGTTGAGTCGTTTGTGTTTTCTCTTATTTTTGAGAAATTGAGATAAGACGTGGCACGGTACTTGTCTATCCCAAATTCATGTATTTGGTTTTCATGTTATATTTGTTATTCTCGTGGTGTTTTGTCTGATGCTTGGTCCGTTTCTGTGTGTGTTACGTTTCGGTGTTATGTCGTTGTTCTCCTCTTATATTTAATGCGTTTCCCTCGGTTTTAGTTTGTTACCCCGATTTTGTTTTTTGTCCATGGATTTATGAGTTTTGAACAGCGGTATACTACTGTTGCCTTTATTTACAAATTTTGTTCGAAATGCTAAGAATTTTCTTATCCCAGGCATTGACTTTTTTAGCCGTATATTAGATTTTTTGTGAATGACTTAAGGATGTTTGCTCCTCTATTTTTTGATTTTTTGCCAGATTTTCGGAATCCTCTGGTTTTATCAATGTATCAACATTAAAAAAAAATGCCCACTAACCCCTACTTTTTTCATATTTTTATTACATATTGTTTAAAAAGCCATATTTCAAAATCTTATGAAATCCTTGTTATTTTTTTATAGTCTTTAAAACAAAAAAGGTCCTAATGTTAAGTGAAAGAAAAATCTAGAGAGATTTATTTCCCGCCAAATTTTCAATGGCTTATATCTCGAAAGGGAGCACACGGACCCTCCATTTTTTTCTGCTTTTTTAGTTTCTTTCTTGATATACTTTCAATTTATAACAGTCTTTTAAAAAGTTTGTTATTTTTAAACAGAGTAGCGAGCATCCTTAATACAGATTGCAGTGTTTTTGACCATAGCTGGTAATGGTTTTACTATCATGTACAATGTAACTACAATGTATATATATATCTATGACATAAAAACTTAAACAATTTTTCATTATTTTGGGTTCATGACGTTTTATAAATGTAATGCATAAAAATACAACAGCAATTAACCGCTGTTCAATTGTAATAAATCGATAAATTAAAAACAAATACGTGTTTAAACCTTAAATCGAGGGAAATACATCAACTTTAAGTTAGAGGAACACATGTACAACGAAACAATACAAACACTGCAATGCAACACAACGTCAACATACTTAGAAATGGACTAAAGATGATAACAAGAGCCATATTCCTGACTGATGTTTGAACCTGGTTTAATGGCTAGCCAAACCTCCTTCTTATAATTGCAATAAAAAAACAACCTATATCACTCATTTACAATGTACCTTAAAGAAAGATTACGACTCTCTGTGTTGTCAAACAAAATACTCTGTCCTTAGTTATTGCTTCGTACTTTCTCTGGTGGTTTTGCCTTAGGATATGAAGCCAATAACAGACAAGCTAGTTTAATTGGCATTTTTTTCGGGGGTTAGAAAAGGCAGTGTTTCTTTAAGGCATTTGATGTTAATCAATGCTTCTAGCTTAAATGACAACTACTTATATATTATGCTAATACAATAGTTTTATTGTAATATCAAGCAGTTGTTGGAAATTTTATCATATAAGTCGTGCATTTACATAAACGTCCTTTTGAAGGATTAATCTTTGTTAACAACTCAATTTCATTAAAAGTCTCAAATATTCTATCAATCTTTTTAATTTTAACGTATCATACAATAGAAATGTACCAAACAATTGATTTCTCCTTTTTCATACCGTGTTTATCGAATTAGGCGGGTAATCTGAATCGTATATCAATTGAGTACGCTGGAGGATGAACCGGAATCAATGAACATGAAGGTCTAATTATGAGTTTCAATTAATTCCCAATGGTCACTAATCCCTTTGTTAGTAGAGGCTTATTACAAATTTTCTGTAAGACGGTATTGTTTGTATATCATTTTGTTATATATTGGAAAAATAAAATGTTGTACAATTACCATACACAGTCAAACATCATGCCATATTACATCAGATAAAGTAGAATTCGAAGGAACGATCAGCGCTAAGCAGTTCAACTAGCCAGTCAACACTAATTATGTGAGTCCAAACCTTACTAACTGAAGATACAGTTGACTACAATATTACTGGAATAGGATTTTCAATTTTTCATGCCAAAGTCTTTTGATATCAGCTGCATTAATAGAATATGCGTCTCCTGCAAAATATAAAAAAGAAGATGTGGAATAATTGTCAATAAGACAAATCTATACAAACGACCAAAATGAAACAAACAATAACCATAGGTTACTAAACGGCATTCAACGATGAGCAAAACCAATACTGTATAGGCTGCTATAAAAGGTCCCGAAATGGTAAATGTATTACAAAAGTTATCAAAGGTACCAGGATTATAATTTAGTACGCCAGACGCGCGTTTCGTCTACATAAGACTCATCAGTGACGCTCAAATCAAAATATTTATAAAGCCAAACAAGTAAAAAGTTGAAGAGCATTGAGGATCCAAAATTCCAAAACGTTGTGCCAAATACGGCTAAGGTAATCTATGCCTGGGATAAGAAAATCCTTAGTTAGGTCCCGAAATGGTAAATGTATTACAAACTAGACGAGAAAAATAACAGGCTGATTTATTTAAATTAATGAACAAAACACATATATGATTGATGCATCATTTGTCATACGAAAGCAAACCCAGACAAAATTTCACCATCGGAAATAATATGACACATTCGACAAATGATAGATTGCAAGATTATTCCGATGTATACGAAACACCGTTGTAAGTTTGGAAATACACGTATTGTTTTGGTCAATATATTCTTGTTAAGGGCAATTAAAAAGAGACAACAAATACCACACATTTATTTATATACATAGGTCGAAAACAGACACTGATAATACAAAGGCAAACAATAACAAAAAAACAATCAAAAGACAAACCGTTTACAAAACAAAACATAGAAAACCACAGACTGAGCAATACGATCCCTTTAAAACTGTAGGCGATCACATTCATCGGGGAAAGATGAGCAGATAGTGCGCTTCTTTTGCAAAATCCCTCCTGCAAATGGTACAAAAACATGATTTAGCATTAAAGATGTAACTATTGCTTAGAGTTTGATGACATTAAATTCCATATGCATGAAACATTTGATTTGAAATAACAAAACACAAAGGGTACCTGTGTTCCCATAAGAAGCTTATATTGTGTAACAATATAATACAATTCGTGAATGCAACTGCTATATATGAGTTTTTGATACTCAAGACGACAACGTATATATGACGTACAAACGGATATCAATAATGTTCCATGTTTGAAATAAAAGATTGACTTTAATAAATAAAAAAAAGTTGTTTTAAGCATATTTTGAAGAAATAATGTTCATACATTCAAAAGATATATTGAATTTTTGTTCGTTTTTAAAACGTAGTTGAAACTGAGATTACATGACACTCTATAATCCTTTATGCTACATGTTATTTCTGTAGCGCATACATTTGTAACTAACATATCGAATTATGTAAAAACAATCCTGAAAATGTAACAAAAACGAGACGAAAGATACAAGAGAGACGTTCATACTTGTAAGTCAAAAACTAAATGATAACGCCATTTCTAAAAGAAAAAGAAACATAACAAATACATTAGTACACAATACACGACATAACGAAAATGGATAATTGAAATCAATTTTCCTTTCCCATATGCACTTCATATATTACGAAATTGTTGATCCGCCTGAGGGAAACAACTTGTATAAATCGATTTTTAATTACAGAGTCAATTACGGAATTGGCAAGCAGACTTTCACAAAAAAAAACCAGCATGTTATTAAGTGTTACATCATATGTTTTGACACAAGTTATTAACATTTTTGTCAAATTTTTGCATGAAAACAAATCATTTCAATTCAAGAGCAGTAAAATTGCGGACAGAATCCAATAAAAGTTCAATAGACTAGCTAGGAGTTAGCTGTAAAAATGTTAATACTCCGTTTATATTTAACATGTTTAATGACTTAAAATAAGTTTCTTAATACTTAAATTAATTTTCTTCTTTCATATGGGCCAATTATGCAATTGTTTCTCCATAGGTGGTAGCGGTAACGTTTTCTTTTGTTGCTCAGTCCAAATCGTAAACTTCAAATATGTATGAAGAAAAATTTAGAATGGAAATTTGGAATGTGTCAAAGAGACAACAACCCGACCATAGAGCAGACAACAGCCGAAGCCCACCAATGGGTCTTCAATGCAGCGAGAAACTACCGCTAACGAAAGTGTCATTCAGCTGGACCCTACACACATATGTATACTAGTTCAGTGATAAAAGACGTCATACTAAACTCCGACATATACACAAGACTGGTTTTGAAGCTGATACATTTTCACATATGTGGTTAAACTAGTGATGTGGTTCTTCTTGGTAAACAAAAATCCTTTATTCACTTATTGAGTTCTTCGAAATGTAATAATAGTTTTTTACATATTAATTATATTATTCCAATTCAACACACCTAATTTATCTCAGTGATTTGTTAAAAATGGAAATATATCCGATATCACTTCACAGATGTTTTTGGTTTACACACACATTTTGTGTTCCTCAATTGAAGGCACATTTCGGATATTTACACACCATGGAGGGTGGTAAATGCATCGCAAGAAAATCTAGCACCGTCGACGCAACCGGTATTGCTCCTTTTTGATTTTGTTATTCCTTCTGGTTTTGTTTGTTTCCTTAATAAACATCGATAACCTGTGGGAATTCGTTTTAATTACCCGAGTATGGGATATTGTTTGTTATATTGACAAATATACAACAAAAACATCTTATCTTCATTTGAAACAATGTATATTTTCAACGTTACATTACAAAAATATTGACATATCATGTGGAAGAGACTCATTAAAAAATAGATGATTTATGAAGATCTATTTATACTGCAACTAGTTGTGTACATTTTCTAAATATAGTAGCACAGCTATTTTGTTTTTGTTATGTCAAATTCAACATGGATCATTTTTCTACAATCAGAGGTTCATTAAGGGATGCTAATAAATTTTAAACTAAATTCAAAATTTAAATAGCTATCAATGATTTAATTTAAGTTGCAGTATAAACACAATATTAGGTCATAACCTCGTCCTTTCCCCGTTTCTCAGCCTCATACAAAAAAGTTTATATTTTTCTGAAATTTACCTATAAAATTAATATTTTATATATATTGCTGTTGTCTTTTGTTCTTTTCTATTATCTGAATATGGAATCGTCGATTTTGGTCTATAAGTCTGACTGTCCCTCTGGTATCTTTTGGCCTTCTGTTATTAGTATTACTAACTATATTTAAGATACAGATGATAGAAAAAAAAAGACAAAGTAGTTTATCGATGTTCAAAATCATTTATTTGGTAAGCAGACTCTTCAACGTGATATTTTAGTATGTTTGTTTTGTAACATTGAAAGATATACAATGTTTCAAATGGTGATAAAATGTTGTATTATTTGATTGTTGTTGGAAAGAAAATAATTATGATAGTGCCTTTTAAAAGAGAGACAAAAGATACCAAAGGGACAGTCAAACTCATGAATTCAAAATAAACCGACACACCTTGGCCAAAAACCAAAAAGACAAACAGACAAGCAATAGTTCACATGACACGACATAGAAAACCAAAGAATAAACAACACGAACCCCACCAAAACAAGGAGTAATCTCAGGAGCTCCGGAAGGGTAAGCAGATCCTGCTCCACATGTGGCACCCGTCGTGTTGCTTATGTGATAACAAATCCGGTAAATAGTCTAATTCGGTAGGTAATTTAAAGTATGAACATGTTGATTGAAGTACCCGAAATACGTTGCTTATCTAATTAAATACATGATTTATATCCAATATTTTACAAACTGTATAAAACTTTTCTGTTTATTTCGGAAACGCCGATGTAAATGTTATTGGATGATGTTTGACTGTTTACCACAATGAAGAATTTTTTCTCCCACTCAGCCATTTTCAGTATTTCACATTCAATATTATCTTAATTAATAAATAATTCAGATAACTAAACTAAATATCTACATAATAACTTAACCTGAGGATTGATAAATCATATTGCTTGTCGTACACAATAAAAATATTATGTTTGAGTTCAGAAATATATTTGTTTCTCTACATGTCAGATCATGTCTTTTGATAGTCCTTCAATGATGTATGTATGAGGGACTTTGCCATAATGTACTGAATCTTTTTATTTTTGGTCCATTTTTCTGTAGTATTGGCCATTTTCTTTTTTTTGAAACCCCAATCCATTCTTTCGACTAGTTGTCTACTATTCCTAATTCTCGTGTCGCGGTAAAAAGGGATTGAAAATACAACCAATACAGGTCTTCAACCGACAGTGAAAATTTATATGGGTCTCTTTGGCTGTGCGGGATGTTTCAAGTACGCTGCTAATCCGGGCAAAATGTTTACGTTTTATCCGATGAATCGTACAGGGAAAGTGTCACACAAGAACTCTTGCATCAATTCTATTTTGGGTTCAAAGATAGAATGTTGCAAGGCTTAATGTATGTTGCTATCGAATTTATCCTTATTTTCCCGTGAAAATTCAAAATCTTTCCGACCTGCAACCCAGTTTACCACTATTACCGTACCAAGCTATCGTACTTATAATTGTTAATTTGTTCTCGTCATGAAAACGCAGGAAATATTTGCCACTGAACATTAAACAATCAATCAATCAATATATTATCGCTTCTAACGAAGAATATCTTTTTGATGGGCGCATTACATCAGTATATATAGACAAATGTTTAGAAGCATGTGGATAGGGTTAACAGATTATAGAATAATTGGTAAAAATGAAGAATACAGGGGAGAATAAATGAAAAGGAAAGTTATGTAACACATAAAGAACAAAAAGGCAGAGGCTAATAATCTCACCCATACCACCTTTTATGTATGTACTATTCTGGTTTCTGTTATCGCTGTGACAAAGAAATAAAAATTATGACCAGTACAGTAAAACTAAAGTACGCAGTCAAGTCTGGTCAAAATGAGGACGTTTAATCCTATAACTCGCGTAAAGAGATTGTCACACAGGAACCTTCGTAAAAGTTGCCTGTTATTAGAATAAATAACTATGCCTACCCAACATATTTGTAGTTTCTCGTGGTAGTTTTTTTCCGACCTGCAACCCAGTTTGTGGGACCAACCTAATGTGTTCATTGTTAATTTGTTATCGTCTTGAACATGCATGGCATATTTGCCACTAGACGTTAAATAACCAATCAATCAACCAATCAATCAATCTCTCATCGCGTCTAACGAGGAATAGTTTTTTGACATGCGTATAACATCAGAATCGATAGACAAATGTTTAGAAGCGTGTGGATAGGGTGTACAGAAAATAGAATAATTCGTAAAAAGAAGAGAACAAGGGGAAATAAATGAAATTGAAAGATAAGCAACACATAAAGAACAAAAAGGCATTGGCTAATATATAATCAATAAAGAAAACAATTATATACAACACAAATGTTTAAAGAAATGATGGAACCCTATTCAGACCCTCATTTAGGCGCGTATGAAAATGTCATCCTTAGAACTATTCACACCTATACTCTGTAACTGATGGTGGTTGACCTTTTCTTACTGTATTTATACCGATATCATTAATTGTAATGGCAATGCTCACAACACTTCAATGTAAAAAACTTATCTCGTTCAACGATGTTCATTAGTCATTTTAAGTGAAGAAAAACTCCATTATGAAGTATAGTTAACTATACTACAAATGATACGTTTGCTAGAAAATCCTACAAGTTATCATTAATCAGGATATAAATTTTAGTTAAAGTTATGGACTCTATTTTTATGCGTTCATTTATGTGAAATGAAGACAGTGATCAAGATAAATTAGGAACTGGACTAGGAGGAGAAAATGGGGCACTGGAGTTGGTCATTTCTGTATATTTCATTTTTGATGCTCTTTTTTCTGTTTGTCCTTCGTCGCGGATTCTAATCTGTACAATCTACATTGGTGGATTGATTCTCAAATTTAGATGCGACAGACATTTGATGCGACAAGTACAATTGAGAGGTTTAGCGCTATAAAACAAGGTTCAATCCACAATTTTCTACATTTGAAAATGCCCGTACCAAGTCAGGAATATGGCAGTAGTTATCCATTCGTTTGATGTGTTTTATCATTTTATTTTGCCATTTGAGTAAAAAATTTCCGTTTTGAATTTTCCTCGGAGTTCAGTATTGCTGTGATTTTACTGTTATAATGAAATAGATGCCTTTGTACGTCACACAAAACAACAACATCATTATTCTATGTACCAATTAATTCATTTTAGCTAGTTTTAAAACCAGAAACTAGAAAGTACCTGTTTTAAGTTTGTTTATTAGTCGTTCTTATGGTTTTTAATCGATTTTGATTTTCTCGGACTTCATCTGACTCCGTCTTTCAATATTTTCTTAAATTCATAGTATCCCATAACGTATGTACTTTTTGTTACATTAACATTAGTATTATTGATTATTTTAAATAAATCAAGAAATTATGACATAAAATTTATAAGAAAAAGAGAAAAAACTGTGACATTTGAAGTTTTAAAAAAGTTAAACAACGTGGAAATTTTACATGACTGTTTTATATCGATTTCATTATATATATGAACTGAAACAATTGAATACTATATTGATTAAATGTAATTTAAGCTTTGACTTGATGCATTGTTTGTCAAAAGGCACTTATCGGTCTAGTCACCCACTTTAATACTTTCTTAGTATGTTATAAAATTAGTTTAACAGAACCAATTGTACTGCACAAGATGAACATTTTGAGCAATAAATGTCTCGTCAGTTATGCTCGAGAATAAAATATTTTTATTGTTTTACCAAGTTTGAAAGATGATCAAAACCAAAAATGACCTAAATAAAAGTATAATCCGGACAGGGAATCAGAGCTTTGCATGGAGCAGATATATATTAAATAATTACATTGTTTACCTCTGGCACCTTATGTTTGACCCTTTTACCTATAAATGTCTGTTTGTTTTGCATACACATTGTTGACACTATAATGAAATTATAAGTGAGATGTTTAGCCAGCTATACAACCAGGTTTCATCCACTATTTTCTACATAACAAAATGATAATACCAAGTCGGGACTATGATAGTTGTTTTCCAATCTATAGAGGTGTTTAAGCTTCTGATTTTTGCTATTTTATGACGGATTTAAAGTCTGTTGTGCTATGTATATTTTGTTCTTTTACCTTTTCCGTTTTTTAAAAAAACAATAAAAAAAATCGCAAATTTCAATGTTATTATGTATACAATAGTCTGAAGTGGGCATACACAATCAGTGAAACAATCGCATTGTAATAAATGGTAGATGAAACAACCAAAATTTCAAAAAATTGAGGTAAAAACCAATTATTATCCAAAGATTGACTAACAAAAATTATGCCAAACTGGAAAATAGATATAAGAAGATGTATTATGAATGCTCTCTATCCAATTCATAATTTGTAAAAGTAAACCATTATAGTTAAAATTAAGGGCTTCAACACGGAGCCGTGCCTCATATCAAGCAGCAAGCTATAATGGGTCCCAAAAATGACTTGTGTAAAACCTGTTAAATAGGAAAACCAACGATCTAGTTTATATTAAAAACGAGATACGAGGAAAATTCTATGAATCCCATCAACACACGACAACCACTGAACACAATTTTTCATGAGAAATGAAAATAGAAACTTTATGGGTATACCTTTTGGTTTGGCTTTGATATGTGTGACTAAAGGGAGTATTTTCTACACTAATGTGTCTCAGTGTTTGGATACTTTTTTTCAAATGAATTTATAGGTGTCCAAAGATGACAGGTGAACTGAGGTTTGGCACTCAGCAGTTAAATCAATATATCGTCTTACTGGAGGCATAGATAAAAAATCTAAGACATGGTTTTGTACATAGTGTATGGTTGATTAAACCAATGAAAACAAGTTTTTACTACCATTTGATATGAATGTGCCATTTTATCCAAGTTAGAAGACCACTTTTTTGGCAATGTATGTCATTTGAGCTATAGTTTGAGATTTATCTTACCAAAAAAGAAGGAGTAATATTTCAGCTTTATAATGAGTTAAAGATTACGATACAGGGTAATATATTTTGCCCCATAACACCTATTTTTCTTTTCATATAAGACTTTCATAGCTCTTAAAACAGTTCAATTAACCAAAATTTAAGCATATTGTTGATTTATTTTCTTTCGATTTGAGACCTAAAAAATATCAATGCTAATATGAATCCAAGTCAGCCTTTTATCGTTATTTTTGTAAATCTCAAAAAGGAGCTCCATAATTTATCAATATTTTTTAAAATTTTGTGTTCCTTAACTAATACTCTTTCGACTTTCCAACAGCTGACCAATACTAAAATTCTGATTTTTCAATTTTGCCCACGTACATTCTTATGAATAACATGTATTATGCTAATACAACAGTTTTTTCGTAATAACAAGGAACTGTCGGAAATGTTATTATATAAACCGTGCATTTAGATAAACATCCCTTTGAAGGATAAATATTTGTTGACGAAGAATCATAATTTTATTAAAAGTCTCAATATTCTATTAATATATTAATCTTCCTAATTTTAACGTATCATAAAATAGAACTCTACCAAACAATTGATTGTTCCCTTTTCATACAGTGCTGATCGAGTTACGCGGGTAATCTGAATAGCATATTAATTAGGTACACTGGGAGGATAAACAAGAATCAATCAACGTGAAGGTCTATGATAAGGAGTTCCAATCATTTTCCGATGGGCATTTGTTAGTAAAAGCTTATTTAATTTTCTGTTAGACGGTATTGTTATACAACATTTTGTAATATATTGCAAAAATGAAAAGTTATACAATTATCATACTTAGTGAAACAGCATGCTGTATGACCTATAAGCTGTATTGCTTTTGGTTTGAAAATAAACATAGTGGAATGACAACCGATATAGCAGAATTTAAATGAATGATCAACTAATTGTGTGTATTCAAACCCAACGCATTGAAGATGTCTCCAATCTGACTTGACTAGGGGTATCAGTTTTCCTTCTTAATATCAACGGTTGTTCTTAAAGATAGCTAAGTTAAAACTTAGTTTACATGACACTTCATTCCACAGGTAATTTCATGTGTAACTAATATACCGAATTCATTGTGCAGAAAAAAAAACCGAAAATATTATAAAAGATACATGATACATTTAAGAGGCTGTCCAAGTAAATATCAGGCAAATCCTATGATATGGGTGGCACTCCCGCCTTGTCAAATCTATGTTCTATGACTTCGTTCTTAATTTATTAGTTCATAACTTGTGGTCAGCATGAGATCGAAATGTGATTATAGCAATCAATCAGGATATCTTCTTATTATACCGACCTTAACGAATTCTAAGTAATATTTTTTACAAAGGTTAAAGATTGCAGATTATACCCAGCATTAGTTTGTGTAGCATGCATGTTTTAGTATCATAAAATTGAGAATGGAGATGGGGAATGTGTCAAAGAGACAACAACCCGACTATAGAGCAGGCAACAACCGAAAGCCACCGATGGGTCTTCAAAGCAGCGAGAAACAGTCACACCCGGAGGAATCTTTCAGCTGTCCCCTAAACAAATACGTTTAACAGTTCAAAGGTAATGGACGTCATACTTAACTATATATACTATAAACAACAAGATATCCTATAACTTTATGTGAATTAAAAACACAATGTCACTCTGACAGTGGCTATTTTAAAAAGCAATGACAGAAGTCTTATCCCTGTTCCTTCGTATCTGGTTTTATATTCTTAACATGTTTACATTTAAACATAGACTTGTAAGTTTGAATGTCTGAGTAAAATCTGCGATCTAGTTGCGCTGGAAGAGGTACAACACACCAAATATGATATTACATATATGTATAGAAGTGTTTGTACAGTTACTCCATGTACTCATAACATTTAGTTTAAGGGCATTATTATTCGTTTTTATTACGTTTCCTGTTGATATAAAAGAAATATTCGTCTACCTTATTTTATCAGTGTACTAAATTAATTAATATTGAATTGAAATATTACCATGACATATTCTAATCAAAACTTCATTTTTCTTGTATAAATGTCTAAACCAAATACATTAAAAATTATATTGCAGATATATGAAGGAAATGGCTAAGTTTTAAAACTCAAACTGACATTTTTTTTCAGTAAGAAAAAATAAGTTTAGCTTATTTAGAAAAAAAATCGACTTTGGCATAGAGTGCATGCAGATGATAAAACAGTTACATAGGACAAGGTTCACTTTGGCCAAACTAAGTCCTGGAATTTCAATTTCATCTTAAAGTTTCAAAATGTCTATAATTAATTCCCCGAGGGTATCACCAGCCCATTAGTCAGCACTTCTGTGGTTTTATATGGTCATATTTACAAATTAACTATTTCAGGAATAGATTTCCTTAGCTATATTCGGTAAAACTTTTAGGAATTTTGGTCTTCAATGCTCTTCAACTTCGTACTTAATTTGGCCTATGTAACTTTTATGGATTCGACCGTCACTGCTGATATCTTTTGTAGACGAAACGCGCGTCTGTCGTAAAAACAAAATGTAATCCTGGTTTCTATGATAAATTTATGTGGTTTCTAAATTGACCTATTTCATAAGCCTCTCTTCTTTATTAAAATAAATCTCTTAGAGCAATGTTTTGCTATAAAATCACCAAATGTTAGATATATTATCAAAATGCGATGATTTTTTGCATTTTTCTGACCTATATAGCTAGCTTGTGGAAACCAATGACCGCAATCTCTGATCCAAAATGTTTAATAACTAAATGTTGGCGCTGATGAGATTGAATCCCTAGACTCAAAACCTTTCTGGATCGTGGATGGCCGCCATCGTTAATTATAAAATAAATTGTTTAAAATTATTCACAATTTAACCAAATCTGATGTTACAACACAAATTGAGACAATGCAGGATTAGAAAATCTGTCGGTGGCATTCTGCTGTTTTCCGCTCTTAAGTCGGATTATTGTCTCTTCGAAGTATTCCCCATTTTCATTCTCAATTTGAATACTTCTTCATTTTTAATGTGGAGTGCCAAAATGATTTTTTTTTGTATTTATTAATAGTAATATCACAACTATTTCTACGTAAAATTTGTAGCATTTTTCGAATTGAGAAAAAAAGCCATCAACGTCTTAGGGCCACTTTTAAACCTTCGTGAACTTAAACATATTTGATTTTAACACACCAAAAACATGAACAAAACTTTCATAAACATAACGCACTAATCTTAAAACTCTGACATACGTAGCTGATTAAAAAAATAAATTCACTTAATGTGTTATATTATAAAATTAAGAAATTGTGGTATTGCTTGAACATGAGAAAACTCTGCAAACGAACCTAAAAGACATATACACTAGCAATAAGAGGTCATCGTGAGACATATAAGCAATATCCATATAGTATAGCAAGCTGCAAAAAAAAAAAAAAAACCCAAGAACGACAAATTTAAACAAAAACATTGATCATTCGCAGCCGAATTAAAGTATTAATTCACTCATGCAATAAGCACATTTGTGAAGTCATATGTTATTCGACAACTTTCAAAATTCAAGATAAGATGAAAAACAAATGAAAAAATCCAAACACGAAATGGTCATGGAATACTGTCATGGCTGTGTTTGAACTATAAATGATATATACATAACAATAATTTCTCTCAGTACAATGTAGTTATAATGTAAAGTAAAACTATCGAAAATCCTGAATTATGAATGTAAGTTTAATATAATTGGAGTTACATTTACCAACTAATAAAAGAAGCTTTTGTGTGATTTAACAGACTTAGCATTTCTTTGATTTCTTTGATTTCATTGATTTCATGGATTAGTTATTCTGATTTCCTGAATTAATTTGTCTTTTTTTTTTTAAATAGATCCTTTATTGCACAATTTTCTGCTGTTTACAACTTACTCGACTCACAGCATTCAGTCGGGTATCCCTGTAAATTAGTTACTGTTTAACCAGGGAGATTATACAGTAAAATTATTATATATCAAATATGATAAGTTATACAGTAATACTATATAAATACATTGATTTTGACAATTTGTTTTTTTTTACAGTTTCCTCATATTACGTAATTACGGAATTTGTACTATCTATTGTCTGATATTGTTTATAAGTTTGCATTTCTCCTGTAAATACTCCTGATTACCTAGTAGGGGTGTTCCTTAGAACCTTCGAATTAATTTGTCTATAAATATATTCTTTACAGTTGATCTGTAATTTTTTTTTTATCCAGCCATCCATATACTTAACCATTTGCAAACGCAATCATAACGTTTCACTTTTCACGATATAGTCCATGTGTGACCTTACTCTACAAAATAAAAAAAGAAGGTATATACATATATGTTATTAGAATAGCAATTATATTTCTCGCCTCGAGATAGAAAGATGAAAGCTATTTGACTGCAGAATAGTAACATCCTTGGAAAATCAACACGGAAATTATTTTCTTGGAGTTTTATAATGTATGGCATTAATAATGATGAACAGAACTAATCATTAATGTTAGAAGCCTCTTAATATATAATGCATTGAAATTAGGATTTCATATGGTTTCCATACGGAAACATGACAAAGAAATATCAACAAAGAAAACAATGGAGGGATACTTCATATCCTTATAGATTAAGGTAGCTGTAAATAAACTCATCATAGTAAAACTAGGTTCATATCCTGTCTTTTTTTATAATAGGTCTAGGTAGCTAAAAAAAGGTTCCATGCACCAATTTCTACAGAAGAAAATGCCTGTACCATGTCAGGAATATGACAGTTGTTATCCATTCGTTGAATGTGTCTGAGCTTTTGGTTTTGCCATTTGATGAGGGACTTTCCATTTTGAATTCTCCTTTGAGTGCAGTACTTTTGTGATTTTACTTTTATACGCAATAACTGAAAGATACATTATCGTGTTATTTAAAAGAAAAAATCATCGTGTTATTTATAAAAAAAAAATAGTAAAATATTAAAAATATCAAACACGAACTATCAAGTTGAATATTTTTCCATTACATTATGAATAATGTGTCAGCAAAATAAAAAGAGAACACATTCTGTTCATTTTGTCATTGCATTGAAACTATATAGATATTTTTTAATATTGATTAGAATAGTCTTTTCTCACATTCGTTATTAAAGTGTATACTGTCAAATTAAAGTTTATCAATTTTATAATTATCATTCTTATTTGTAGTCAACAACGCCATTATTATAATGATCTATTTGTGGATGTGTGTTTTTTTTAATCATTTTGTAAAACAAAAAAGTCATTTTTATCAATTTATCCGCCTGGAATTTAAATCAAATTCTTGATTTGGAAATAAATTTGAGTGAATTATACATAATTAATTTACTCAAATTTATGTAACATCTTTGTAAGATATATTTTGTAGCAAAACGTAAACGTGACAAAGAATATTAACAGAGAGACTGTGTGTGGATGGAGAAAAAGTAAAAAAGAGAAAAGTAAATTAACAAAACCATTTTCGCATTTATATTTTGTTAGAAAAAAAATTTGGTATGATTATTTTTATTGAATAATTTTCTCTGTTAGTGTGTCGCTTTGGAGTAACTAGGTCAAAAGACTTGATTCAAATTGTAAGCTATATTTTGTAAAAGTGATTTGTATATTTTCATCATCAAAACTATTTAATTGATAATGTGAAGTTCTATTGTTCGAAACGAAATTATTAATGAAGGCTATTGATGGAGAAGTGGCTTAATAATTATGTCTAAAAATGTGAAAAAAGAGAGAAAGAAAGGGATAGAAAGAGAAAAAGAAAAAGAGAGTTGAGTATGGGACTGAAGCAAAACTATTCAATTAATACAAACAGGAGTTATTACAATTCCAAATTTCAAATTAAGTCCCACTACTGTTAGAAAGGCAAATATAAAACAACATATAGAGAAAAAAAAAACCAAAATGTGTTCCGACCATGATCTTTCAAAAATATACAATATATTGTAACCATTTATAAAGCTGTTGTCAACATAAAACTTTTATCCATATTGCAAACCTATTCTTGTCTCGTTATAATCCATAGAACATTAGCACGACGAATAATTAATTTTCAATTTTGATTCCAAAGCAGTTCATTTTCAGTTCATAATCTCTTATCTCTATTTCTGTCACCAAAATTACTCTGAGGGTTAACAAAGGTCAAAGCGTTTACGAGAGTTTGATTTGTAGATGCCCTTGATTGAAACAATATAAAGAGATTAACATATTAGACAAAAATAGTTTAAGTTGATTGCTATGACAACCAATCATTGATTTTTATTGAAATAAATCTAAACAACAAATCGAACAGATATATTATGTCTAACTATGGTTTGATAATATCTGTGACTAACATTATAAAATTGATATTGCTTTTGACAAAAGAAAACAAAATCTGTACTATTAGGAAGTGGGACTACATTCCAACATATGTCAAAGATTTGAAACCGATTGTATTCTGTTTTTCCTGTATATTGATGTAGAATGAACTTATTAAATAGTTTCATCCTACATGTCGTCAACGGACACGAAACAAGCAGCCAGAAGGATGTACAATTGATTTCTTTAAATAGACTTACTAAACATTTCTGATTGAAAGTAGCACTAAAAACCAAAGGAATAATTTAGTAGTAAGTGTTTTGTATGAGACATTTTGAAATTAATGTAGGAAGACAATAATTTTGGAATTCACCTTTTCAGTAACTCTTAAATATAAAAACATTATACTGTTCCCAAACATCGGCCCTATGGATTCGATTTTCAATCAAAGATACTAAATTTATTCATTTACATCATTTAAGTCTTTACAATAAATTTTAGTGTATATACTTTGAGTATTAATTACCATGTCTGCTTGAATACTTCAAGTTTGTTTCATTCAATATAAACAACACAGCTGCAATAAATGATCATGTGATATACTGTCAATATAGTTACATAGAAAAGCAATACCTCTACTACAAATGAGTCTATAAGTATATGTAAATTAAGAAATAATTCATGGAAGCCATAGATTATTGGAAATTTACACATGGCCTGGGCCGTGATATTCGAATTTTAATCCTGAGGGTTAATAGGACAAATACAATCATTAAAAAACTGAAGCGACGGTGGGGAAAGCTGTGTGTGTGACTTTTCTGTTTTACTCCCTGTTAGATAAAGCTCAAACATTCTAATAAATCCGTAGCTTGCATGGATTATTTCGTGAACAACCGCTTAAAAAAAAATCTGTTTCATTCTCAAAACCAACAATTGTCATTTTGATTTACATGTTTTTCTCTTAAACTACCGTCAAATCCAAAGTTGACATTTTGTAACTAAGGAGCCGCCATGTTGACTTGCTGAAATCAGTAAATATGCGAATAATGCAATAGAATAGAAAATCAAACAAAACCTACCTTGATAATCAATTTTAATACATTAGTAAACAACATTTCAATGGTTCACGTAACAGAAAACTTTCAACTCTAGCGTTTTCATTTGTATGACGTCATGTTTTGAAATGACTTAAATGTGCCAAAAACATTAATAGACTTTCGCGGAATTTTATTTTGTTGGTTTCTCTGTAACAATTGTTTTAAGAGAATAAAGTATTCATTCATTCCAAGGTCTTGTGCATTACTTCTTTTTATTTTGCATCCGAATAAGAATAAAAGTGATTTTTTTCTTTTTTTAATTGCAATTTTTAAAACAATAAAATCGGCAAAGGGTTTTGCAAATAGGTTTCAATACATGTGGATTTACGTGGGAAGTATATTGTAACAACCATTATTATGTACACCACGGAGTCTGCGCTAAGTATAGATATATCGAGAATTTTATCACAGTGTTGTTTACAAAGCGAAAGAAGCACGTCATATTAGAATTGATAATACACGTATGGGAATTATAATTTGGTTAAACACATGCTTTCTAAGGCTAGGACTAATTATTTGTAAGAAAATAAGTAAAATGTCCTTGGCAAATTGTATATAATAACTGACATTTGTGCACTAACGTATGTACATGTATATACTATCATTATAGTGCTTTATTGATTAAACTAACATGATGGTGGTAGGATAGAACTCTACAAGTATTAACATTCAGCAGATAACTAATTACTAACATGATGGTGGTAGGATTGAACTCTTGCATATCACTAATTACTCTTACAATGCTTCCTCTCTAAAGTAAACTATTGACACAGGCTGTAATTTACAAATAATTGATCTCCTAAAGTTAAACAAATATGTCTTGTTATTCCTCCTTTATTTCATAATCATATGCATCTAAAATACACCTGAAAACTGATGTGCTTAACTGGTATCACCGATTGCTCAGAAAGAAACCATTTCCTTTTATGCACCTGTTTGATTAGCTTTGTGATTATGACGTATTAAGATTTCAAACAGAAAATCTTATTTAACAAATATATGCATAAACAAATATATAGAAGGACAATGAACATATGTTGTGCACATAAAACCATGCTAAATATCATGTCATGTGCGACATATTATTTTGGCGGACAGCATACGAAGAATATATAAGAAGAGTTAAAGTACAGGTAAAATTGTTTGTCTTATCTCCTATACATTTCTAGGAATATGATTGGTTAAAAGCGTCCGCGTGAAAACGGTGTATATTTGATATTAGGTTAGTAGGGAGGCGGGGCTTGTTTCATTCACGGTTAGTAGTTGTGTTACGTCCCTTTATATTCCATATTAGGTAAGAAGGAAGGCGGGGCTTATTTTATACACGGTTTGCAGTTGAGTTACGCCCCTTTATATTCCATAACGAAGGCGGGGCTTATTTCATACACGATTAGTAGTGGTGTTGCGTCCCTTTATAAAAACAAAACGGAACTGAGAAAAAATCTTGAAGGTTTAAAACAGACGAAGAAATTGATGATTAACATTGAAATTAATTCACAAATCACATTTCAACCAATTAAGTTGCTATTGCTGGCATCTAATTTTGTAGGATGAATGAAAGTAGTTTAATAATGCTAACAAGACTTGCTCATTTTGATAGGTCACTAGTCTAAATTTCACACTAAAGATAGTCGGTAAGATAAATTCGTTACATAGTGTGCTAGTGACCTAATATGGTATATATGGGGTCAGTAAATTCCATATAGGGATTCGAGATTCGCTCTCACCCCATATGGAATTCACTGACCCCATATATACCGTATTAGGTCACTAACACACTATGTAACTAATAGTATCAAGAAACAATCTAAGTAAATTAATCAAACACCATAAATGCATTAGCAAATATAGGTCATATTTGATACGATATCTATCTATATATATATATATATGTTGCCAAATACTGAGAAATGTTATTATTTACAACTATTTATCAGAAAGTTAGACTGAGAAACACGTTATAACGTACATCTATATATCAGATTGACAGAAAACTATATAACCAAATTTGAATAGGATGTTATTTTTGGTATTATTTTGAGACGATCTGTCCAGAATGGCTCTCTTGGGAATCATACAATTGAGATAATATCAATGCAAATCCATCACTCGATTGTGAGAGATTTACACAATATTGATATTAAGTTGTCCTGTCATTATATATTGCTTTTAGTGAGACACTTTCCATTTAGCAATTACTTTTGTTGGAATTACTATTGTTTATTGAAGAGATAATACTGATCTGGATAACAGAGGTATATTGAAACTTATATCTCTTATTTGTTTCTAGTTAAAAAAGCATGCTAACGATAAAAAGTTTAAGTGTTGGTTAAGGTTATTTGCTGAAACTTGGTACAATTGAAAAAAATAAGAAGATTTGGTACGTTTGCTAATGGGATAATTTTCCACCAGTGACTGAATGATGTTTTCATTTTTATACATAAAAAATACATATGCATACGTAATATTATGTAATCGTTAAGACATATTTGTAATATAACACACGATCATAAAGTTTGACAATTTACTCATTAAAAGTGAAAATCACGATTGAAACACACATGATCTTATAAGAAAAGAGTAAAATAACAAAAATACCGAACTCCAAGAAAAATTCAAATAGGAATGTCCCTAATTGAATGGCTAAATAAAAAGCTCAAACACATCAAACTAGTGCCAAATACCTTTCCTAATTTGCTACAGACATGAACTTATGCAGAAAATTGTGAATTAAACCTGGTTTAATGTTTAGTAAACTTCAATTGTATGATAGTTGCATAAAATTCCACTGTATTGAAAACGATGTGTAAGGAATAAAATTTGAATTTAAAAAGGAACGATTAACGATTATGAAACAGTTGTACGCTAAACCTCAATAATAAATAGCTCCAATTGTAGCATACAATGTAATCAAATTGTTAACTATCGTCTACTAGCAATACAACTATTTACTGTAGATTAAAATAGAATAATACAACAAATAAGTCCAAACAGGCAACCTAAATCGAGGCGATTTATTTTTAATGGTGAACGTTGATAAAATGAGTATTTGAAAGTGGGGCTTTTCATAGGTTCCCCAATGTGAATAAGTCTTTGTTTGATTTTTGCTTACAAAAGTTAAACTTCTAAAATTTAACTCTGTCATATTTTATTTAGTCTACATCTATTGATTTAGGTTCCAAATAGATAATAATAAGTTTGTATATTAAAATACCATATTAATATCAAATTTCCTGTTGCTTTAGTTATTAGTTTTCTCAGTTGTACATTTATATTGATATTGACACTTTTCATCTTGTTTGCAGTCAACAATTATGCATCTCGATGCCATACTAATTTGATAAATATATCACGTGGTAGTAACAGCGAGGCGCCGATGTCGTAAATAGTAAAAGTACACTTATAATTGAATAAGTAATATCATTTTTGTAATTTAGAACAATTCTAATAGAAAACTGTTAATGTGATCCTTTCCCTGACAGCCTTCTTTTATGTTATTCTAATTAGCTATTGGTGAATTTGGTATTTTATATATGAGTTTTGAATTGGTTGTTTTCGGTTATTGAAGTCCAAACCTGAAAACGGGAATTATAATTATCATTGGTAATATCTTAACAGTTGGTGTCATAGCTAAATTATCTTAATGAATTAGGTATGTGAAAAATTAAACAAATTATTTCGTAAGAGAAATAATCTAGCCAAGAAAGCACCCCACAAACGTTATTTATAATCGTGATCACAGATGAAAGTGATATCATGAATTGCATAATGAAAACCATTTATATTTGCGAACTTATATCTATTCCAGACAGTTGTAATTCGTGTTGGAGGATTAGATTAAATAAATGTAAAAATAATTGACAGTTTCGGGAATTCATTACCATGGATTTGACTCCTTGTAACAAATTTTAATCTTTGACAATATTTATCTATTCCATACTAGGATAACTTTAACTGAAAACGTTAACTGTCCAATATCAGAATAACAGGCTCATGAATTTGAACTGGCACCCACATATTGACACGGGGTTTCACATGTTTGTGCCACTCGGCCACTCCTCATTCGATGTGTTAAAGTTGGGAACACAAAACGATATAATCTAGAAAAATATGCTGCATGAACGATATGTTATGGCAACACATAAGTAATGACTTATTGCCTTGTTATAACTATTTATACTTGAATCTTTGAAAAACAAATGTTCTCTATTCCTCATTTCTAAACATTATATGAACTTCAGTGGTTGTACTTTGTTGACGTGTTACATATTTGTTTTTTGTTCAGTTTGTGTACATACATTAGGCCGTTAGTTTTCTCGTTTGAATTGTTGTACATTTGTCATTTCGTGGTCTTTTCTAGCTGACTATGCGGTATAGGATTTGTTCATTGTTGAAGGCTGTACAGTGAACTTTAGCTGTTAATTTCTGTGTCATTTCGTCTCTTGTGGATTGTTGTCTCATTGGCAACCATAACACATCTTCTTTTTTATAAGACCTGTGCAACCAACACAACCAAAGCCATTTTGAATCTTGGTTTCTTCAAA
Source organism: Mytilus edulis (assembly GCF_963676685.1). Taxonomy (NCBI): domain Eukaryota; kingdom Metazoa; phylum Mollusca; class Bivalvia; order Mytilida; family Mytilidae; genus Mytilus; species Mytilus edulis. The sequence goes on from NC_092357.1 coordinate 8,372,686, forward strand.
ACTGATAAAATATCGTAATGTGTGTGTATAGCTCAACATGCAGACATCTTATACGTTAAGGTATTTCACATCCAATCTTTTATGGTAATATTCTTTACAAAGCACAAACATGTCAGTATTCACCTAAAAGCGTACAAAACCTTTAAACAGACTTATTAAGCAGGGATATAGTTACGATTCTGCCTCCAGGTCATTAAAGATTGCATATTTTGGTTTTAATATTGATTCACTTATAGGGTCTTTGAATCGGAACTAAACACATTTATTTAAAAAACTGTTGTTGGCATGACACGGGTTATGTTCTTCTCATATATTTTATGATAGTATGATACTAAACCTCTAACTGGAGGTATTGTGCCTGATATGCATATGATGAAGACATAATCTTTCAATCAGTTTAATTGAGGTCTAGAGCTTGCATGTCAGTTAGTTGCTAGTAGTCTGTTGTTATTTATGTATTATTGTCATTTTATTTATTTTCTTTTATTTCATCTTCAGACATCGGACTCGGACTTCTCTTGAACTAAATTTTAATGTGCGTATTGTTATGCGTTTACTTTTCTACATTGGCTAGAGGTATAAGGGGAGGGTTGAAATCTCATAATAGAATTGAGAAAGGAAATGGGGAATGTGTCAAAGCGACAACAACCCGACCATAGAGCCGACAACAGTCGAAGGCCACCAATGGGTCTTCAATGTAGCGAGAATTCCCGCAACCGCAGGTGTCCTTCAGCTGGCCCCTAAAAGTATGTATACTAGTACAGTGATAATGGACGTCATACTTAACTCCGAATCATACACAAGAAACTAAAATTAAAAATCCTACAAGACTAACAAAGGCCAGAGGCCCCTGACTTGAGACAGGCGCAAAATTGCTGCGGGGTTAAACATGTTTATGAGATCTCAACCTCCCCTATACCTCTAGCCAATGTAGAAAAGTAAACGCATAACAATACGCACATTAAAATTCAGTTCAAGAGAAGTCCGAGTACGATGTCAAAAGATGTAACAAAATAAAATAAAAAAAATGACAATAATACATAAATAACAACAACTACTAGCAGTTAACTGACATGCCAGCTCCAGACCTCAATTAAAATGATTGAAAGATTATGTCTTCATCATATGCATATCATGCACAATACCTCCAATTAGGGGTTTAGTATCATACTATCATCAAATATATGAGAAGAACATAACCCGTGTCATGCCAAAAACTGTTTTAAAAAAAATAAATGTGTTTAGTTCAGATGCAAAGACCCTATAAGTGAATCAATATAAAGCCAAAATATGCAATCTTTAATGACCTGGAGGCAGAATCGTAACTATATCCCTTCTTAATAAGTCTGTTTAAAGGTTTTGTAATCTTTTGAGGTGAATACTGACATTTTTGGGCTTTGTAAAGAATATTACCATAAAAAATTGGATGTGAACTACCTGAACGAATAAGATGTCTGCATGTTGAGTTATATTTACGAATTATTTCCTTATACCGGTGATGAAATTTAGTAAATGTTTTGACCAGTTTGTGATATCGAAAACCCTGGTTTAATAATTTTTCAGTAATACATGAATTTCTCTCGCTAAAATCTAATACGTTGTTACATACACGAGCGAATCGTACAAGTTGAGATAAATAAACACCATAAGATGGTGACAAGGGAACGTCACCATCTAAAAATGGATAATTAACGATAGGAAATGAAAAATCAACTCTTTTATCATAAATTTTTGTATTAAGCTTCTGGTTTATGATATAGATATCAAGATCGAGGAAAGGGCAGTGATCATTGTTAGTATTAGCTTTATTTAAAGTAAGTTCAACAGGATAAATTTCTTTAATATACATGCTGAAGTCGTCATTTTTGAGAGCCAATATATTATCCAAATATCTAAAAGTATTGTTTAATTTTTGTATCAAATGTTGTTTCGATGGGTCTTTGTTAATTTTAGTCATAAATTGTAACTCATAACAATAAAAAAACAGATCCGCAATAAGTGGTGCACAGTTAGTCCCAATTGGAATTCCAATAACTTGACGATATACGGAATCTCCAAAGCGAACAAACATGTTATCAAGTAAAAATTCAAGCGCATATATAGTATCAAAGCATGTCTAATTGACATAGTTCTTTTCTTTATTGCTACTAAAAATGACCTTATAAAATTGACGGTACTAATTTTCTTGCACCAGATGCGCATTTCGACAATACATGTCTCTTCAGTGATGCTCGTGGCCAAAATATTTGAAATCCAAAGCTTATATAAAAGATGAAGAGCTATAATCCAAAAGGTCCAAAAAGTATAGCCAAATCCGTGAAAGGAATCAGAGCTTTGCATGAGGGAGATTCATTCCTTAATTTATAATAATTTCTAATATTTTGTAACAGGAAATTTTATTAACACAAAAAATCCGTATTTTCATGCCAGTACAAAGTACTGGCTACTGGGCTGGTGATACCCTCGGGGACTAATAGTCCACCAGCAGAGGCATCGACCCAGTGGTAGTAATAAAATTGACGGTACTAATTTTCTTGCACCAGATTTTCATTTCGACAATACATGTCTCTTCAGTGATGCTCGTGGCCAAAATATTTGAAATCCAAAGCTTATATAAAAGATGAAGAGCTATAATCCAAAAGGTCCAAAAAGTATAGCCAAATCCGTGAAAGGAATCAGAGCTTTGCATGAGGGAGATTCATTCCTTAATTTATAATAATTTCTAATATTTTGTAACAGGAAATTTTAATAACACAACGAATCCGTATTTTCATGCCAGTACTTTATGCCAGTACAAAGTACTGGCTACTGGGCTGGTGATACCCTCGGGGACTAATAGTCCACCAGCAGAGGCATCGACCCAGTGGTAGCAATAAAATTGACAGTACTAATTTTCTTGCACCAGATGCGCATATCAACAATACATGTCTCTTCAGTGATGCTCGTTGCCAAAATATTTGAAATCCAAAGCTTATATAAAAGATGAAGAGCTATAATCCAAAAGGTCCAAAAAGTATAGCCAAATCCGTGAAAGGAATCAGAGCTTTGCATGAGGGAGATTCATTCCTTAATTTATAATAATTTCTAAAATTTTGTAACAGGAAATTTTAATAACACAAAAAATCCGTATTTTCATGCCAGTACCGAAGTACTGGCTACTGGGCTGGTGATACCCTCGGGGACTAATAGTCCACCAGCAGAGGCATCGACCCAGTGGTAGTAATAAAATTGACGGTACTAATTTTCTTGCACCAGATGCGAATTTCGACAATACATGTCTCTTCAGTGATGCTCGTGGCCAAAATATTTGAAATCCAAAGCTTATATAAAAGATGAAGAGCTATAATCCAAAAGGTCCAAAAGAGGTTGAACATATATACTCGTATTCTGACTTTTTAAATGCCCAGTTAGTAAGGGATGTGAATTTTGTTTTAATAAGAATATGCGGCAAAGTGGTATAAAGGGTTGAAAAATCAAATCTTTGAACAGATTCAAAATCACCAATATATGCATGCAATTTATCAATTACTTCCAACGAGTTTATAGGGAGAGGGTTGAGATCTCATAAACATGTTTAACCCCGCCGCAATTTTGCGACTGTCCCAAGTCAGGAGCCTACGGGTACGGGAGTTTTTCGCTACATTGAAGACCCATTGGTGGCCTTCGGCTGTTGTCTGCTCAATGGTCGGGTTGTTGTCGCTTTGACACATTCACCATTTCCTTTCTCAATTTTATTAAGGTTTGAAACCTGATGTGGTTTAGAAGCAGATACTTTATGACATGTCCACCGGATCGTTGACAGCAGATACTTTACGACATGTCCATCGGATAATTGACGGCAGATACTTTATGACATGTCCGCCGGATAATTGACAGCAGATACGTTATGACATGTCCGCCGGATAATTGACAGCAGATGAAGCAAATATGTCATTTGTTGACGCATAATTTCCATTAAGTGTTTTAAGTGTTAAAAACAAGGTTCATAATGATATGATTTCATAACTTCAAAAAGATGAATTCATAATATCTTCTGATATATATCAATTGTGCCCTTGAAAACGGTTTAAGAAGAAACGCAATTTTTGAAATGAAGATTAAGATGACAAAGCTCCATTGACGATTCTGATGTACACGGGAAGTGTGCGTGAAGCGTACCTATTTTTTGACATTTCAAAACTGTTTCTTTTTAAATCTTATTTTTTGGGGGTAAACTTTATTCATCTTAAACTGCTGAAGAAGATTGTCATCATGGACCATAACAACAATCTCGTCCTCTATTTTTCAACTGTGACATTGTCCTATCAGATTAAAACCGGATTTGTACTTACATGAGCAACCCCAAATCGACAGCTTGTGGAGCGGGCATTGTCTCCCCTTACATAGAGCAAAGGTCCCAAATCCTTTTTATGTTGGGTTCGTGTGGCTCGCTCTTTAGTTCTCTTTGTGGCAGTAAGTCGAATAGTTGTTTTTTTTCATGACTTTGTCAGTTCTCCTATAACTATTTGATTTGAATGTTCATAAAGAAACTGCAGCCTCTTCGTTTATCAATCAGAAAATTTAAAAGGGGAATTTACTAGATAAAAATAGAAAGATAAAAATAATGAAATCACTGTTAAATTAAAGCCAAAATCGCAGGAAAAAAATTCTTTTATAATTTTACAATATCAAAACTGCATTAAGAAGCTACAAGTTAGTTAAACGTACTTAAATAATGAAAAAAAAAAATGTTACATGTACACGTGGCGCAATACATGTATCCTTTTCACGAGCACCTCAGGTTTTGTTTTGCTTTGATCCTTACTCCTTAGTCTTTAGTTTTCGTAAGTCTAGTTGTATTTGTACAAAATGTTTTCTATAGTTTGTCTTTTATCTGATTAATGTTTGCCATAGCTCTATAAATATTTGCTCAACCTACAAGATTGCATTTCATTTTGGTATCCGCTCTACAAAATTAAACAAAAATATGCAAGGCAAATTTAAAAAAAGGAACTTTGATGAAAATTACAAAATCAAACGCTGTCAATCAACGTAACAAGTGAAAAAGAACTGGCAGGTCCCTGATTTCATACATTTATTTCTAAAAGGAAAATGTCGGAAAACACCTGGTTTAACATTTTTTGTCGTTATAAAGATATATTGGGTGGGGAATCAAGAGTTGAGCGATACGTACAATTTCTTGTAAGATAGACAAGCTAAAAGAGGGATGAAAGATACCAGAGGGACAGTCAAACTCATAAATCGAAAAATAAACTGACAACGCCATTGCTAAAAAGACAAACAGACAAACAATAAAAACTAAAGAATAAGTAACACGAACCCCACAAAAACTTGGGGTGATCTCAGGTGTGCTCCGGAAGAGTAGGCAGATCCTGCTCCACATGTGGCACCCGTCGTGTTGCTTATGTGATAACAAATCCGGTAAATAGTCTAATTCGGTAGGTCACATTCATGAAAGCTAAAACCTGATATAAATTATCTTGTCAGTCGATATGTGATACGATGCAAATCTCTAGGATGAAGTCGTCATATGCATGTGGTATCAGATGACAAAAGACATTGGCGTTAAACTCTACGATATTTCGAGAATTAAAACGGTGTTTAAAACAGATTTCCTCAATTCTGTCTTCAATGGCACACAATTTTGAAACTTTATCAATATGTATTATTTTAACATTGATGTTTGATATACATGACTCATATAATATAATGTCATTTCCCTATACAAACCCCCTCCAGCATATAATAAGTGATTGTTCTGGTCTCGCACCACACGATTGTAGGTCCATTACTACGGATTTCTCTCCATAGAATTGAATCAACGTTTAAAATATTGCGCTAATAAGTACATTAATAGATTGATGGATATTCAACATCCAGTAAATTAAATTTAGAGTAGCAGCATGCAGATATATCTATAAACTATATACACATAACTAAATAAAATACCCCATAGTATTTCCGCCAATTTTGGCGACCTAACGGTACATCTATATACATTATTGACAAATATAAGATATATATATTGCATGCCGCGTTAGCAATTATATTCTCTGTTGTGGATTTCTATCAATAATTGAACCTTTCATCCCATCCTACTATTGACAATACGATATCACATTTACTTCGTAATAAATTCATGAGATAAATGTTTCTGTTGTGTAAGTTTTAGTTGGACTCTAACATCAAAGTTATCAATAGTGCAAAGTGATGTAAATATTTTATTATTGTTTTTTTTTACTCTTCAAAAAAAGTTGTTTTAGTTTCTGCTATATGTTTGACAGTTTATTGATCAAGCATATCTCAAATAAGAGGCATATTTTAATCACGTACGCCATCATTGTTTAATAAAAGGGGCTAGTGACAATATAGTATACTACTTATCTCTTTACATACATGTTTGTTGTGAAGTTGTCTTTAGTCTGTTCTAAAAATTGAAATGAATTAAGATATATAGCTTGATAGTATAGACATTTATGAATTGACTGACATCACGATGACCTGTGCATTAAAGTGATTACTTTTAACTTGAAAGAGTTAGTTATAGACTGCATGCAACACACGATTTTAGAACTACAATTATGAACACTGTAATGTGACAACTATTATCAAACGGTGTGCAAAACAATTTCAGCGCAGACACCTTATTCCGACAAAGTAATGATTAACGATTGTATATCTTGATTTATATTATCGATTGGCCCAAGGCACGTTAAAGAATCGTACATTAAAATTAACAATTGTGATTAAAATGATTATCATTTTAAATGCGTTCCATGTTTGTATGCATAAACTCTTAAATTCATGCAATTGTATTCTAATGTAAACTGGCTTTTTTTTATCTAGATGGTTACCATAGTTTTTTTCTGTCAAACGTTATAAAATTGAATCGGTAAAAGTACACTACCAAATATGACAATATGAATAGATGTACTTTCCCCTTTAATCACATCATTTAGATGTTCAAAGTACAGATTGTGTATTCAAAGGTAGACAGGTTTATGATGTATTTGTATAGTAGTATACAAGACATACTTTTAGTGAAAGTGTTAGGTACCACCTTAGATGTTCAAAGTTCAGATTGTGTATTCACAGGTAGACAGGTTTATGATGTATTTGTAGTGTAAAAGTAACACAAAAACAATGTACGAGACCCATTTTTGTTATCCGCTGTTCATGATCAGCACTTACGTTCCAATATCGACCACTGAAAACACTTCTATATTTTGTATAATTCTCAATTGCAGGTTTAACACTAAAACCAACAATGAATTCAGACGATGACGATGATGATATTGTGCTGCAATATCTATACGATGAATTTACACTACTGGAAGTTGTAATGGAAGGCGACTTCGAAAGTGTACAGAGCATTCTTGATGATAATCCTACAGTTGATGAGTTAAATGAAAGGGACAGGACAGGAAAGGTACACATGTAATTGTTGTTATAGCAATTGAAGTTACTATATCCTTTCCATACAACATTGTTAATTGATATACGAAGATGTGGTATAAGTGCCAATGAGACAAATCTCCATCCAAGTCACAATATGTACAAGTAAACCGTTATAGGTCAAAGTACTGTCTTCAACAAGAATACTTAGCTCATACCGAACAACAATGAGAATCAGAATGTTTAAAGGAAGTATAATGTTTGTCTGTTTTAACAATGATACTTGACATTTGTGCAGATATTAAATATATACAACGTTTAGCCCTTGCTTTGATTTGTTTTTAGAGTTCAACTTAACGAATATAGAACAATGGTGTCAATTAATAAATTACACCATTCCAGACTCTTTTGTTTTTCAGATAATTGACATTACCAAATGATTAACAAACTGAGTGCCAAATATGAAACTGATACCAATATTATAATGATATCTGTTATACGTATATGTTACCTAATGTCAGACTCACAACCAAACGATGTATACGGGATTAACTACATAGACGGGTAATAATCACACCCAAACGGTGTATACGGGATTAACAACACGGGTCAAAATCACACCCAAACTTTGTCATTGTACAAGATTTACACTTTGTTATCATGTTTTTGACTCAAAATGTCGTGATAATAAAACCTGAAGTCGGGTTTAAACAGAAAACACAAAAAACAGTCGCCTTATAATCATCATGACTTTATCAAGTTAATGTCAATACGAATACTAAAATTTCAGGTTGGAAATAAGTTATAGGTACTTATATTCAGGTACGGAAAGATTGCGGTTGTATTCTAGAAACAAAGATAATTAGCATAGCCGGCAAAATACGTGATAAGGCACCACTACACATATTATGGTATATACACTTCTGATGTGTTATTTTATCGAATAAGGAAAACTATCGATTTATATAGAGTTTTGTTAGTAAGCTGGTCTTAATTCGGTACATTCATTGAGTGGAAATAAATAGAAACATAAACTTTGGTAAGCATCTCTAAGAATATTTCTTCTTCAAAGAAAATGTTTACATATGGAAAGTATTCATACTGACATTCAAATCGACAGCATCACATAAGTTCTGACATTAAGAGGTACTTTACATGCATCTAGAAACGAAATCTCAAGGAATGCATTTTTTCAAGAAATACAATATATGAGCAAAGCATGCATATCAATGTCATCATTATTATTAAATCTAAATCTGACATGATAATTATTGCTCTTTAGGTAAAACAAAGAATATCAAAGAGAAACCATGAAATAAAGAACGAATTTTGAAGAAACTTGGCACATTTTTTAAGTAAACATTTCGGTTCTGAGTTTGATCGCGAAAATGTACTTTCAATTCATTTATTTTTACGGGTATTAATTTTCGAGGATGGAGAAAAACTTGCATTTCGTTGATTTTTGATTGCGTGGGTTTGCCAATCTTTACATACAAAGCCTATAGCACATTTGTAATTCATTTAACATTTGAATTCGTGGTTCATCTGTTCCAACAACACCAACTAAAATTGGTATCCAACGAAAATAATGAATCAACAGTATTTATGTCTTTAAAAGAATAAGTCATTTTTAAAGATATAAACTGTAAATGCTTCTCCCTAGACATGTTTTTCCTGAGAATAAGTTCTTATACGTCATTAAAGATATTGTTGAATCAGCTTTACTGTCTCGTTATGTTGACTTCTTTAAACAGTTATCGTAATGCTAATTAGCAGTTGTTGATTTTCAAGAGCACTTTCTAGTCATTTAATGATGGCTTAGATTTACAAATCACTGTCTTAGTGCAGACACACTGTTGTAAACTTATCGACACGATAATGTGATTATCTAAAACATCCTCTTAATTAAAATGTCTTTTGTCGTGTAGCATTATCGTTTATAACTCCTTCAAACATCTCTTTTCAATCGCTATTTTGACTTTAAATTACGCTTGATAATGTTCCAGAATACTAACAGGTTATTAAATGAGGGCTTAGGGTAACAAATTACTGTAGAAGCTCAGACAATGGTGTAATCTAATCGACACAAGGTAACAAACTACTGGGGTAGCTCAGACAATGGTTTTATCTAATCGACACAAGGTAACAAATTACTGTAGAAGCTCAGACACTGGTGTAATCTAATCGACACAAGGTAACAAATTACTGGGGTAGCTCAGACAATGGTGTAATCTAATCGACACAAGGTAACAAATTACTGGGGTGGCTCAGACAATGGTGTAATCTAATAGCAAAGGTAACAAATTACTGTAGAAGCTCAGACAATGGTGTAATCTAATCGACTCAAGGAAAAAAATTACTGGGGTAGCTCAGACACTGGTGTAATCTAATCGACACAAGGTAACAAATTACTGGGGTAGCTCAGGCAATGGTGTAATCTAATCGACACAAGGAAAAAAATTCCTGGGGTAGCTCAGACACTGGTGTAATCTAATCGACACAAGGTAACTCATTACTGTAGGAGCTCAGACACTGGTGTAATATAATCGACACAAGGTAACAAATTACTTGGGTAGCTCAGACACTGGTGTAATCTAATCGACACAAGGTAACACATTACTGGGGTAGCTAAGACAATGGTGTTATCTAATCGACACAAGGTAACAAATTACTGGGGTAGCTCAGACACTGATGTAATCTAATCGACACAAGGTAACAAATTACTGGGGTAGCTCAGACACTGGTGAAATCTAATCGACACAAGGTAACAAATTACTGTAAAAGCTCAGACACTGGTGTAATCTAATCGACACAAGGAAACACATTACTGGGGTAGCTCAGACACTGGTGTAATCTAATCGACACAAGGTAACTCATTACTGTAAAAGCTCAGACACTGGTGTAATCTAATCGACACAAGGTAACAAATTACTGGGGTAGCTCAGGCAATGGTGTAATCTAATCGACACAAGGAAAAAAATTCCTGGGGTAGCTCAGACACTGGTGTAATCTAATCGACACAAGGTAACTCATTACTGTAGAAGCTCAGACACTGGTGTAATCTAATCGACACAAGGTAACAAATTACTTGGGTAGCTCAGACACTGGTGTAATCTAATCGACACAAGGTAACACATTACTGGGGTAGCTCAGACAATGGTGTTATCTAATCGACACAAGGTAACAAATTACTGGGGTAGCTCAGACACTGATGTAATCTAATCGACACAAGGTTACAAACTACTGGGGTAGCTCAGACACTGGTGAAATCTAATCGACACAAGGTAACAAATTACTGTAAAAGCTCAGACACTGGTGTAATCTAATCGACACAAGGAAACACATTACTGGGGTAGCTCAGACAATGGTGTAATCTAATAGACACAAGGTAACAAATTACTTGGGTAGCTCAGACACTGGTGTAATCTAATCGACACAAGGTAACACATTACTGGGGTAGCTCAGACACTGGTGTAATCCAATCGACACAAGGTAACACATTACTGGGGTAGCTCAGACACTGGTGTAATCTAATCGACACAAGGTAACACATTACTGGGGTAGCTCAGACACTGGTGTAATCTTAACGACACAAGTTGACACATTACTGGAGTAGTGCAGACAATGGTGTAATCTAATTGACACAAGGTAACAAATTACTGGGTAGTTCTTCAAAGCATTAGAGAAAACTACAAATTACAAATTAGCGATTGCAATTACACTCGCTCCCTTTGGAATCCATGCTACTCCTTCAATTTATGTATGTTATCTTTGATATGTTAACTCAATCATTTTAGATATTCGCATATGAACTGTTACGTTTATATATCTGTATTAGTAAAGTCATTTGCAAAAGTAATTATACTTCATTCTAATATGAAGGCCTATTATCGTCAACCACAGTATAATCACAATATATCTACAAAACACGAATCGTCTCAAATTTCTCCTCAGGTAGATTTCATCCCTGTTTGATTCTATTAATATTAATCCCAGCGGCACCAGCATATGGAGTATAAGTGTCTCAATTGATATGTTACTCTAGAGCTAGCTCAAAGTACGTTGATAACGAGGAATACTGCTTTCTCAAAAGTTGCTAAGACAGGGCTATGAAACAATCAAATTAAGGTCATCACTCAAGACATTTTACGGTCGCCATCATCAGCTTATTGGCCATTATGACAAAAGTGTGTCAATAATCATACCCGTTATTCTTCCTCAGTCATAAAAACTTTCAATCATTACCGAACTGTACAAAGAAATAATACGACGGGTGCCGTATACGGTGCAGGAAATGCTTACCCTTCCGAAGCACCTGATTTTATTCCCGGTTTTTAGTGGAGTTTGTGTTGTTTCTTAATTATTATTTATAACTGTTGATGTAACTGTCCTTAGATTTTGTGAGTCTTTACCATATAAACCTGCTTAAAGATAGTACAAATAGAATTTAGATCTAAATCGTATAATGATTTCTTCAACTTAAAGTTTAAATAAGCAAATGAACATAGAATTCAATTAGTAACCATGTGATATAATCGGAATATCTTTGAAAGCAATTTTTGCAAGCGATGCAAAGATTTTTTTTTAAAGTAAAATCATAAAAAAATCAAAAGAAAATTAAAAAAAAAATAATCCTTAATCTAATGGCAAAATTAAAAGCTTAAACACATCAAACAAATGGTTAACAACTTGTTATAGGATGTTCTCGTCTCCAAAAATGTAAATTCGTTCACTATTTTACTTTTAATCAACTTATTACTATGTAATGCAAAAAGGGGGCTCAAACAGGGAGCATCAAATGCTGAATGGTCTACTCACGTCATCCTTTTACATCAATAGTTTGTAAAAACTGATATTGTGCGTTGGAACTCCTACCATGGCATTTGTATTCGAATCCGGTTTGTTTTTACGATGATTTTGCCGATGATCGGTTGTGCTGTCTGGTCACAATTACAGTCAATTTATTCGTTAGATACCAACTTGCTTAAATTTCGTGCGAACTTGGGAACCACGAATTTAAATGTTGAACGAATTACAAATTTTTTAAAGGAATGTATGCAGATTTCTGCAAAACCACGAAATTTAAAATGCAAGTTTTTCTCAATCCAGGAAAACTTAAACTCAATAAAATATATGAATCGACAGTAGATATAAAGATATATGTTTGAATTTATCTGAACACTTTTTTTTATCATCTATGCAAATGAAAATAAAATTGTACACATAACATTGATAATAGCTTCTCCAGAAAAAGTAAAACAAAACACTGAACCCTTTGAATATTTAAAAGGGGTAATTTCATAAAAAAAATACGACAAAGATCAGATCAGCAGTACTCAATGAAGCAATTCTATATCATGTATATGGAACGATACTGTGAATTGATATGAGAATTTGAAGTACAGATAAATCCTCAGGGGGAAATTGAACATTTAAATTAACACAGTGTTGAATGAATCATAGCAAATACTAATTAAGTCAACGACTTAGTGAAATTGAAAGTTTAAATTTTCGAGAAAGTGAATATGTGGTTGTATTCGATAATTGATAGATACATATCCCTTATCCTTCTTTTCTAGGACTGATTTAATTTTTAAAAAATGTTTACGAAATATTTACTTTGACCCTTTTTGAAAAATATGAATTTCATTGGCTATATAACTGTTTGACAAACACAAAAGTTGATCATTGAGAAGCCTAACATTTCTTCAACAATTGAACTGATTAAAAACTTAAAATGATTTTTGTAGAGTTATGTTCCACCTTAAAGAATAATAGTGTCAATTTCGATAGCAGTACTTTTAAAACAGTCGTTTCATATTCAGAAAATGATTTAAAAAAGTCAATTTCTTTTTTTTGATGGAATTGCTCTTATAACATAGTTTCAGATAAGAAAAAGAAACAATGAGGTCACCGAACTTGTTTTCTTGCTACATATCAAAATAGGTAAATTCAAAACACTTTCAATTATAAAAATAACTTTATCTGAGTTATCTCCCCTTATTTGGCAAAGTCAAAAAAATAAATTAATCAAAATATAATCAAACACAAACAAGGTGTTTTTGAGAAAATACAATTGAAATTATGATAAAACACACAATTTTCAATATTTATATCATAAGTCTTTTACATAAATTATATGCAACTCTCAAAATTTGCACATTTAATCAAATATATAGACCAAAGATATATGCTTCTTCAAAATCCAAGATGGAGAAAGACACCCAAGCCACCTTTGTAGTAAACAAAATTCAATCATCTCGAACATAATCTGAAAACAAGTATCCAATCTTCTTTGGTTCGTTCGTTGTTGAACAAAAACTCTTACCATATTCTTTCGTTAATTAGACATTCGATTGCTTCTCTAATTAATCTTTCCTTCAATTTCAAGTCCAATACAATGAAATTGAATTTACAGATCCTTGCATAGAACTGCAAAAATGAAAAATAGATAGAATTTAGTAGATAAAACAACAACAATTCTAAATAGATGGAATAGAAGATGGAAGTTTTACAGTTTCTTATAAGTTTAGTTTAAACAATAGTATATATATACGTCATTTCGGAGCCGTTTATAGCTGACTATATAGTGCGGGCTTTGTTCATTGTTGAAAGCCGTACGATGACCTATAGTTGTAAATTTCTGTGTCATTTAGTCACTTGTTGAGAGTTTTCTCATTGGCAATTTTACAACATCTTTTTTCTTATATTTAGTTAATATGCTGAATTCGTATGCAGCAGCGTTTACTTGCCTATTAAGATTTAAATTAATCAAGCTCTAAAATACCAAAGACCCTTACAACACACACACACCTACACAAACAAACAAATCCAATCATTATGACTAATGTAAACTCTTACAGTAAATTTCGGACAAATAGAATAAAAAAAAACCAAGTGGCATGATTGCCAATGAGACAATTGTCATCAGAGATAAAATAGCATGAGGAAAATTTTTATGATTTATCAAAACATTAATATCTCAATCAAAGAAATTGAATCATTCAGAATGCGTTGCGGTATAAGTAATATAAATGGGGTTGATGTTTTTCAACGAGCACATATATTTTAAAAAGACAGATATACCAACATAAACATATACAAATGAAGTTTGTTTTTTTCCTTACTTCGGAGAAGAATTAAAAATCTACACATTGATTATCAATCACTGCAAGCTAAATAAAAAACTATTATTTTATAATCACGGACTATATTTCTATGATGACCTCATCGGCAGGGGTCAACACAAATCGTTGATTCCATTTCTAATTAGTAGCCTCATTTATATCTGGGTGAAATGTATATGTATGGGTCAACATAAAGCTTTGATTCTTATAAGAAGCAATTAGTATTCCGAATTTGCCTTTTCAGTTCGATTTATTTTATAAACGGTTTAAAAATTAGCTCGTGACATCGTATAATGTTTAAGGAAAGAAACGTTTGATCCTTAACGGAACTCATTAAAATTTTGTTCTTATGCAGAAATACAATAACAAGCATTTTTGTACGGTTATATAGTTAAATAATATATGTAAAAGGGATCAGCTACTTATGGATAAAAACTAGCAGTACCAGTTTGAAGGATTTCCTTCCCATATTCAAAGTTTGGATTTTTTGTTTTCAACCTCTACTACAGTTTTCTCGACTGATATATTCTAAATTTAACCGAGTGGTTGCACATATATGTAAGTTGGGAAAATGTTATAATGGAAGAAAATAACAATCAAAATCAAAACCATGGAGTAAACCAATGAGTAAACCAAGGAGTTAACAAAAACTCATAAAACCAAACGACATTTACATCAACAGTTATAAATAATAAATAAAAAAACAAATGTTTCAGAAATTTCAGTTATTGTCACAGGCCAAAAAGTTAAACTTTCAAATGTCATAATTATTTCTTTATACAAGTAGCCTTGATCTTTGTAACTTTATAAAAATTCGCAAATCTATTGAGTTTTGCACCTTCTATTATGTTTCCCGTTCATATTTCCATACGATTGAAATTAAAATATTGAACATTCTTCATCGTGAAAAAAATCTGTATTATAATGAAATGTCACTCAGAAATTGATATTTATATGTTTATGATTAATCTGGAAAAGGTACGATGAATCCATTTTTTCTTTTTAAAATATCACAAAATCACTCTATTAGACATATCTTCTCGTACATTATTTTATCTATTAGCTTACTTATTCACATAATATTATTCACATAATAACAATTTTTTCTGTACAATCCAGAATATACAAAATGCTTGAAATCTTTACAAATTTTAGTTGTAAAACAAGCTCGGGGACTTTTCATATTTTTTTAAAGAAATCAAGTTATGTACTAAGTGTTGGTGAAGTGTGAAAAACATATATCTCATTTGTTGTTCATACTCACATACCACATTTGTATTTTATATACATCTTCGGCAAACTTCACAACATCTTTCAACGATGACTCTACATGATTTCTAAATATAATTTCTAATGTTTATAATTCTTCTGTGAATTTTTACAGACTTGTATTTATCTGTTGTAAATTGAGTTTGAATGTATTCATCTGTATAACATGTTTCATTTCTTAACCATTGTACAGTAGTTGTATTTGTCTTAAGAAAGGAAATAATCAAATTTGATCCTTTTATTGAATTTCAATGTAATGTTTTGCCGTTAATCAAATTTTGTTAAGGATTGAATGAAGTTGAAAAAAGATTGAAATTTTACATGTTTTAATTATAGTTATTATTCTGTAAGAACTGACATCATGGATTCAATCAAACTGCAACAACAAATGTTGTAATTTTATTATTTCATTTGACTGCACGATCAAAAATCGAACTAAATAAACACTTAAAGAAGTGCAAATATATATTTAGGAAATAATTGATATTTTAGATAAAAACGAACTGTTGCATTCACAGATATTTTTGACATAACGTAATAATATGCCCCTTATATATCCATGTTTTTTTGCAAGATTCTCCTTGTTGCTGTATCTTTTTGAACTTAAGCATCACATATTAAATAGTGTTATATTCTTCTTCAATTTGTCCCAAATGTAATGGTCATTTTCGCAGGACGTCATATATCGAATGACGTCATTGTTTGACATCTGACTTCACAGAGGTCGAGCTATCGTATTGTCTGGCACAAGACATGCAACATTGAAAAACAATTGGCAGCAAGACGGTTAAATAAAACGCATGTACATTTTTATATTTAAAATACTAGAATTGCATTTAATTTAGAAGTATAATAAACCTAAATACTATTTTGGATTCTGCTACACATCACCCGTGATTTGTTGTCATTTAAACTATTAACTTCATACAATGATGTTGTTTTAATTGTTACCGCAAACATTTTTAAAATGACGTACACATTTTAATGGGACGTCTGTAATGTTTTGGAATGGTGAATAGGCATGAGGTGAATGTATGTCAATTTGTAATAATCAGAACATTCATTGTACCAATTCGCTGTTTTAGAATCTAGAGGACTATGGGTAATCTCGTTGTTCGTACACCAAAATGAAAAATAATGTCACAATATTGGTTGAATTGCCATTGTTTAGAAAGATTTAAACATGTTAAACCAATCACAGCGTTTTGGGTTACGTTTTTGAAGATATTACCCAGAATGCATTAGATTCTGAATAGGCGAATTACTACAAGATATATAGGCAATGAGATATTGAACTTTTACTTTGGTAATAGCCACTGTTTTTTCTAACCTAGAAATATAACCCTGTTCAACAAACAATCTATACGTTAATGCTATCTTCCGACAGTAAAACAATGTACGCTTGTCATAATAAAATCCTAAGGTAGTTGTTTGATTCATTTGTTTTGTCCATTTCAGACCGCACTAATATTTGCATCTCAAGCAGGTAAACTAGCATAAGATCTATAATATTGGCATACACATGGAGCAGGCAAGTTGTATATGAACCATAATTTATTTTTACAAATTGGGACTTGAATAGAGAATTTTCATTGGCACTCATACCACATCTTCTTATATCTACACTATGGTTGCATGTTTACATGTGCGGTAGGTACATTTTATATGACACATATACGAATATATACTTCACATAGTTGAAGCAAGAAAATTTGAATAAGATATATGTCCTCAGCATGAATTTTGCAGGTAAAAACGTGGTTGAGACAATGTCAGTTTTCACAACTATTTTTAATAAATTGTCAATTTACATGAACTGTTTTTTTTATATAATGACCATAAACCGGTGAATTGCACATGTTAAAAAACAGTTAAAAACTAAATATAGTCTGTCATCGATATAAAAAGATGAAGACTCTAATTAATATGAATAACGATGTTGACAGTATAGAATAATGTCCTTGAAGAACAAAATAATCGTCGATAATGATGCGTTTCCTTCAGGGGTTAGATTGTTGAATGAATTTTATATTTATTTATTAACGAATTTATCTACTTAAGGATTACCACGTTAATCATCTCGAGTTAGTGAAATGTCATTCGCCAATAAACAGAACTATACAGAGGAATCCAATCAAGCATTTAAAAAAAAAAAGGTAATTGGTTATGTAACAATTTGACATAAGACTTCGATGTTTTATGTGTTTTTGTACAGAATAACTTTCTAATTGTTTACATACATGACATTATCAACCGTCATGTTAACAAAACACAAATGTACTGAGCACAGAGCACTTACAAGATATTCAGGGATAGATGAATGGATACTTAAAAAAAAAACAGAGAAAAAGAGAGATATTTAGATTTAAAAATTTTTTCCAATTCAAGGAAATTCAAGAGTTGTTTAAGCGTTGATCATGTGACTGTTTTTAGTAAACAGATCGCAATACAAAAATGTTTGACGGCCTTTCCAACAAATTCAATTCATCAAAATAAAACATGATACACAAATACCACTGCATAGGATAAAATGTAAAATTAAGTTCATGTAGACTTGGATAATCCCCAGAGGTTTACATACGTTTTTGTCTAACATGCAGACTGTTAAAGTGGTCTTTTTGAACCAGTAGTATCTGAATGAAAGTCCAACGTGCGTATTGTTGTGCGTTTGTTCATCTGCATTGGCTAGAGGAATAGGGGGATGGTTGAGATATCAAAAAAACATGATTAACCCCACCGCAATTTACGCCTGTCCCAAGTCAGGAGCCTCTGGCCTGTGTTAGTGTGGCATGATTTTTAATTTCAGTTTCTTGTGTATAATTCGGAGTTTAGTATGACGTCCATTGTCACTGAACTAGTATGCAAATTTGTTTGGGGGCCACCTGAAGAACGCCTCAGGGTGCGGGAGTTTCTCGCTACATTGAAGACCCATTGATGGCCTTCGGCTGTTGTCAGATATATGGTCGGGTTGTTCTCGCTTTGACACATTCCCTATTCCCATTCTCAAGTTTAATCATGGCTCGTCTCTTTAGTTATACCAAGACCCTGCTATGTCAGGATAAAACTGCAAAATTTTGAAGCAAAATGGTATTTACCCCTGTTGATAATGATATATAAGTGCGAGTGTACCCTTTCAAATGTCCAGGTTCATTTTGTTATTGTTCGTCCAAAAATAGTATAAAAATAACACATAGCTGAGTGGGCGATAGAGCAGACTGTTACCCGGAGAAAACATTTTCCACCCTCTCAGCTACATGAGCTATGTGTTATTGAATTTATTAAAGTAAATGTCCTATCATAATTGTCTTTTACAGGATTTTTTTTATGACGTCACGTAAATAACGAAGGTACGGGTACTAGAAAAAAAATTAAACCAAGACGTTTTATTTTTTTATTTTTACAGTCAAATAATAAAAATCGGAGCAAAAGCTTGGTCTGGACGAGTGGGTAATATTCACAAAAAATTGTCACACGCTCAGCCATGTGATAGACGAAATTAACATTCTCCTATTAGATAATAAGAATATGGTATTTTAACATGAATTATAATAAAACACATTGTATCATTTGAAATATAAATTATAAAACGTCTTTCTTACAAACTGTGAGTCCCTCTTTTACAAATGCATTTGCAGCCAAGTGTATTAAAGGATTTTCCATTCTATTTGTTTTAATTTCTAGAAAAAAACAATATGTGATGCTAATAAATAAAATGGATAGCAAAAGTAGCACAAAATGTCGGAAAAACATCTGTAGAAAAAACCAACATTATCGATGTCATCCGATATATCGTCTCCGTATGTCAAAATAACATATAATTTTACAGTAGCGGAAAAAACCCATCAGCAGAAAAAACCGTATCGATGTCCTCTGATAGAGAAATCGTCGCTGTATGCAAAATAATAAACATCACTTCTATAACAAGGTTACTACCAATTTGTTGACTAAATGCGTGAAAATTAGCCAAGAATTTCATTTACAACAGAAATCAATACAAGACCACACTTGTAATAGATTTTCCTGGTGAAGAAAGAATTCAATTAATTGACAGAAAGGTAGTTTGTTTGACAACATGAATCAATTTAGAAAACAGAGTGTTTTCAAAGTAAAAAAAATAGTTTTTAAGATTGATATATAGTTGTTTTGACTGAACGTGAAAGCCACTGTTAAATAAGTGATTGAAAAAGAGAAAAAAACAAATGCTTTCAATGAAATGCTTGGTATACAAGACATGGTCTTTAAATCCCTCGAACGTATTTGATCATTAAAATCCGAGTGCTGTCGAAAGTAAAAAAAAAAAAAAAAAACAAAAAAGGTTTTAATAGTGCTATGTAGCTTTTTTTTTACTGAACGTAAAAATACCTGGGTGAAAATTTCCAAAAAATTCTTTATTATTTTTGTCTATTTCTTTTTGTCTTATTGTACCAACACTTTCAACTTATCGATAACATTTACAGTACAAAGAGCATTGTCTCTTCATTCATCGAACTCAGTTTATCCTTGAAAAATGAGGGATTTTACAGAAATTTAACATGTAATAAGTGCACCTATAAATGCGTTGAACTGACGGGAAAAAAGTAGTTAAGGTTAGACATTTATTTGAAATTTAACTTGCTTTGAGATATAAGTGACAAGGTCTGACTTCTTCTCAATTGATCAATCCATAAAAAGAACAAAAATACTAACTTTTGTTTCAACTTATTAATAGATTCATTCTTTCAAATTTGAACGTATATATATATAAAGTCTGATCATTGCAAAAAGTCGAAATATACCAAAATATCCCAACAAATTTGACAAAAAACAGAAATGTAATGCTAAAACACGAAAAACGATCAAAAACAAACAACAGTATTGTATACAAAAAAACGTCGGATTAGAATTCATGTATATTACGTTTTATATAACTGAGCATTCCCTTGTTCGTTATTTTGTCACCGTGTCTGTTTTTTTTGTGGTTATCATGTTGTTCATATCGGTAAAGTTTTTACAGCATTACTTGAAACTGATGATGTCTAATACACACATACTTTTCGTATCGTATCCGGGATTTTTCGGCGCCGGCAAAAAGGTTTCTGTGAGAGAGAGGCGCGTGTGAATTACAGACTTGTAATATTGGTATCAATAATTCGCTTTTTACATGTAACTTTTCTAAGGGCATTGATTTCATGAACACAACTGAAAACTGTGAACATTAATACATGTAGCAGGTCATCACAGTTACATTTTTCAGGATAAACGTAGTTTAAGGAACGGAGGGATTACATACAAATTAAACTGATTGATTGATTGTTGGTGGCTTAACGTCTAAATGTAAATATGTCATGCATATTCAGGACGAAAACAAATTAAAAAATGAGTTCAACAGGTAGGTCATGTAATAGAGGTCGTCCGCGGTGAAGGTAATGCAAATTCAAACTGCCATTGGAAAATAAGGGCTACTTGGATGAGTACAGAGTTTTTTCCTTGTAACGACTACTTATATTTAATGAGTCCTCAAAGAGTATTTATAAGGGTTCTATTTCAACGTGCAGAGAACTGTCATGCAAGTGAGAGGTTAAGCGCTATAAGACTAGGTTCAATCCAAAATTGCTCCATTTGAAAATGCCTGTACCAAGCCAGGAATATGAGAGTTGTTGTCCATTCGTTTGATGTGTTTTATTATTTCATTTTGCCATTTGATGAAGGACCTTTCGTTTTGGATTTTATTTTCCGTTTTGGATTTTCCTCTGAGCTTGGTATGTCTGTGATTTTAGTTTTTACATTGCACTCTTTCTACACTTGGTATCGGATTCAAAGTCCCCTTTCGAATCATACGATACTGCGTACTTGTATCTACCACATTGTTGACTTGTAGTGACAATATTTCCATAAGAAAGTACAATAACTGATATAGGTAAGGGAGAAAGTTTTTTTTAAATCCCGTTTTATAAGCCCGAAAAAAGTAGTACACACATCTCTAACAGATATCAATTGACATAGAAGTTTACAATGTTTTTAGTGCAGAAAAGTTGTTATTTGTATAATCAGTCAAGGAGAAAACTATGAACAGTGAGTATAATGTAGGATGAATTGCAACAGATAAAAATAATGTATAAAAATGTTGTTTCAGCGTTGGTAAAAAAAGAAGAAAAATCTAATATCAGAATGAGAGATCGTACAACTTATAGAAGTGCGGAAGATAAACAAAACTTAAATAAGTATAAATGCATGAAAAAGTATAAACACTAAATATTAGTGTGAGAGAAAGACTTTTTTATTTATTAGTGAGTTCGAAGTTCATTGTGTTAAGATGACTTGTGTTCATTGTGTACACATGACTTATGTGTATTGAGTTTTCATGTGTTTATTGTGTAAACATGACTTATTTTCAATGTGTTCATAGTGTTAACATGTATTCATAGTGTTTACATGATTAGATTCATTGTGCTTACGTGTGTTCATTGTATTAGAATGACAAGTGTTCATTGTATTAGAATGACAAGTGTTCACCGTGTTTACATGTGTTAAATATGTTAATATGTGTTCATTGTGTTACTTTATGTGTCCATTGTTATAACGCGTGATCATTGTGCTAACACGTGTTTATTATGTTTATATGTGTTAACTTTATGAACATGAGTTTATTGTGCTTATATGTGTTTATTGTGTTAACATGTGTTCATTGTGGTAGTATATATGCCCATTGTATTTACATGTTGGTATTGTGGTAACACGTCTTCACTGTGTTTATATGTTTTAATTTTGTTTTCATATGTGTATTGTGTTGACATATATTTCTTGTGTTTACATTTGTTCCTTGCTAAGTATATGTGTTCACATTATTAACATGTGTTCATTTTGTTAACTTGTTTTTATTGAATTAATATGTGTTCGTTGGGTGTATGTGTGTTTGAAGAAGAAGAAAAAACGTGGATTATTGTGTTAACCTGTGTTCTATATCAACATATGTATCAATTCCGTTGATTAACAGAGACAACAACCTGACCGAAGTGCAGATAACAGCCGAAGGCCACCAATGGGTCTTCAATGCAGCGAGAAAATTCCGCACCTGGAGGCGTGATTCAGCTTGCCCTTAACAAAATTGTAAACAAGTTCAGTAATGACGAATTGTATTAAACAAACTAAAATTAAAAACCAAACAAAACTGACAAAGGATTATCTTACTATAAATCATTGGTATAAAAACTATGTTTTATTGTTGCAAATGAAACGACTCTCCTCATAAGACAAAGTCACGTAGGTAGAATCAACTTTGGGTTATCGGACGGCCAAATAGGCCCGGCAAAACAAAATTAGAAACGACATACTGGTCATATGGTCTTACAATGGAACGAAAAAAACACGATATGTATACAGCAACGAACGACAACCACTGAATGTTTGCAGACTTCCGAAGTTGTTTATATGCTTAAGCAAATAATTATGTTCGATTTTATGCAATGAAAAACCTTTCACGATATGTATACAATTATTTTTACACCCCTTTATATTATACTTTTAGGTGCTAACCCACGTCTCCGTGACCAACCGACATGAATGTGCTGATGAAATAGCTAAATTTACCATAACGTTGTCTCTTTGGTGGAAGTAACAAAAATCAAAAGAGGTCAAATAGTGAATTGGACTTAAAAATAGAAGCAGAAAAATGCGAAGACTGTAAACCTATACACAGAAAGAAATCTAAATCGTTCGTACAAAAAGTTAAAAAAAAAAATAGTAGTAGTGAATCATCTCCCTCGATCTTTGAAAGATCAAAATCCGTTTAAAATTATTGCAAAGTGTGTGTCAACACCCGTACTTTCGGGTGGACTCGCGCCGACACCGGCGCTGCCTAGACTGAAACTACCCGTCAGTGTTGATGATATTACAAGAGTTGAAATACCTCACCCACTGAAAAGTGTTAATGCATGTTATGCTACACACTTTTTATCTATCGGATAATCGACTAAGGAATAAAAACAGTTTAATATCAGATGCAGATCCAGGATTTTTCAAAGGAGTTAGAATTTTCGAACACTGAATATATTTAGACTTTCGGTGGACGAATATATCCTGAAAATTCATAGACATAGAAAAAGAAATTATATTGTTTAATCCTACACGCCCTATTCCTAGCCCCATCACTGTACGTCAAAAAGTTGTTTTTTCGTTCTCTAACATTAGTTTGCCTCAACTAAATGTGCTGAAACTTATACACATTGTTTGTTACCACAAGACACAGTTTGTGACATCACTGTTACCATTTTAGAGTTATGTCCCTTTTTACAAATGGCACAATAACTAACATTTTAGTTTCCGTTGTCAAACTTTAGTTTCCTTAATTTAAATACTATAGCAATGTATGAAGATTATACACAAATTAGAGATCAAGTTTAAATTTAGGTGGTGCAGCATTAACTGTTCTGGAGTTAAGTCCCTTTACCAATGGAAACATTGCTGACATTTTTCGTTTCCGTATTTTAGTTTGAGTCAACCAAACGTCAAGAATCTTATTCACAATATCCCAACATTTTTTATAGCAATTTTATTATTACACATTAAGCTAATGAAAATGAAGGGAATACTGGTAACCAAGATCATCATTATGCAGGATTAGCTAGAACTAATAATGATGTGGTATGAGTGCCAATAAGACAACTCTCCATCCAAATAACAATTTAAAAAAGTAAACCATTGTAGTTCAAGTAACGGTTGAAAACAAAACTTTACAACAAAATAGATGATTTCAACTTTCCAATTGTGAACTTTCCATTTCTAAGTAGCAACATTCCAGCAGCACCTGCATACATGGTATATATCTCCAAATTGATACGATATTCCCTTGCTTGAATTTCGTATTGTGGTTTTCTTGATAGAGGGTTGCTGTTCACAAGGAAGCTATTAAACCATACGTTCCAAATGGTGAAGTTGAAATCATCCCTTTGTAAATTTTACGGACGCCATTACGAGTTGGTTGACCGTTATAGAATAACCGTTTCACAAATAATATCAGATATGTTCCTTACGTTTGTTGTACGTCGTAACTACAATCCCCTTCCCTTTCATGAATGTGACCTACCGAATTAGACTATTTACCGGATTTGTTATCACATAAGCAACACGATGGGTGCTACATGTGGAGCAGGATCTGCTTACACTTCCGGAGCACCTGAGAACACCCCTTGTTTTTGGTGGGGTTCGTGTCGTTTATTCTTAAGTTTTTTTTTAAACTGGGGATGAAGTACTTCTTATATATTGAGTGATACATTTTTCGACTTTTTGTCGCCTAAATGCAACACGATACCAAACCAAACAAATCTTTGATGACGGAGGAAAATTGTCAGAAATACTATAAAAACGAACTAATTATCAAATAACAAAACAAACAACTGTTTGCCTTTCGAAAAAGTCACCTTAATTGTTATACTTAACAGCTTAATACGTGCAGTCAATAATAGAACTGTTTCAGTGGAATCTGGAAACTGTAGAATTGCTTTCCAAATTAATGGTTATTACACACAATTACATTTCCCGAATACTAAACCCTATTCTTTTTAAGATGATTACTGTTTAAAAACGGAAATATTACGCAAGGAAACATGTTTTCGTTTTGGATCATATGAATGAAACCTTTCTTTCGGCTAGGTTAGTACATAGAATAAGATGACAGCTGTATAAATTAAAAATCATGGAACCAATATTAAAGGGGATTGAGAATTAATCAATTAATTCTGAAAGCTTTGTTCACTGTCCTTTAATATAATCGACATATCCGTTTGAAATTAAATCAACTTAATTTCAAACAAAACTAACTTTTTATACATGTAGCTGAAAAATGTCATAGATACCAGTATTAAATTTTGTATTTACGCCAGACGCATCATTGACGATCAAATCCCAAAAAAGTTTAAAAGACCAAATAAAGTACGACGTTGAAGAGCATTGAGGATCAAAATTCTTAAAAGGTATGCCTAATACAGCTAAGGTTATCTATTCCTGAGGTACAAAGCCTTAGTATTTAAAAAAATGAAATGTTTCATAAACAGTTAATTCTTTAAATATGACCATATCAATGATATTTCATGTCAGCACAAAGCGCAAAAGTGCTGAATACTGGGCTGGTGATACCCTCGGGGTATTAAAACTCCACCAGCAGTGGCATCGACCCAGTGAGTGTAAATAAACTCATCATAGATACCAGTATTAAATTTTGTATTTACGCCAGACGCGCGTTTAATCTACAAAAGACCCATCAGTGACGCTAGAATACAAACCAGTTGAAAAGGCTAAGTTGCAATAGCTGGTTTCCCAATCCACTATTTATAATTATATTTAAACTAACTGTAATAAAAGGAGGAACATATGCATTGCCACTGGAAAATGTAGATCGGATAAGGTCATAAAGTTAAACCTGTAACAGGCCATACCCTAATGATATTAACGTACGAAGCGTGTGGCGCAAACTCTTTACCCGATGCATAGTATTTAACTGTTCGATTCAAACGGGTAGTGGTTGTGAATTTATACATCTTACACAATCGAACGTAAGCTCAACTTCAATGGTTATACCCCCTGATATGGTTATATACATTTCGAGATACGATCATCGCACTCAAACTCAGAATTCAACCAATAAAACAACTGAAATATCAGACGTTATACTGTTGCTAAATAAATCTCTAATATTAAATATAAACACAAGGCATATAATGTTCTTGTATTGTTAGGAAAGTCTTTTATCTATTTTCAAAGAGAAAGTTTTAACCTAATAGATATCTGCGTATTTTTCTTTATCAATATGTTTACGGCGGAAGGTAATTTCATAGGTGTTCTTCTGTAGGTATTAAACAAATTATTGTGTTTTTGCATGGTTTTATACAAACAAAATCTATTAAGAATAGAACTATATCTTAGTAAAAATAATAACTTTTGCCTGCTCATACGTTATTCTAAAAACAAAACAAAAAAGTACAGGAACAAGTGCTTTGCCAAAAATTAAAAGCATGAACATCTGTAAGTTATAACTCCTATAAATAATTAGTTTTACAAAGGCATGGTTCAGTTAAATTCAGTGATCCATTGCTTTTCAATACGAAAGTAAAGTTTATCGCCATAACGTCTGGATCCTTCGTTGCAAACCCTGCCGACCTAATCTTAGTTTGACATCCGAATTTCATGTTAACATTTCATAGTGGAAAAGTTTGAAATTATGTAATGGCAAGTGGCGGTTTCAGAAATTTGCATAAAAGGGGTGAGGAGGCACGCTCTAATCGTGGTTCAGTGATTCCATGAATATCTAACCAAAGTTTTCCGACACAAGGGGGAAGGCTTACACATTGAAAAACCTTCTAAATCCGCTTCTCATGCAATTGTATAATTTTTGGACTTGCACGAAATAACCTAATTATTACCTAATGCATAGTCAAGAAAAATTTCTCCGAACTGTGATCACATGAGACTTTCGTGAAAAAATGTCAAAATAGGTACAAGTTTGTTGCAAATACAAAAGACTGTTTGAATAGATAATTGTTAATTTGTATACACTAGATTTTAAGGGCATTAATTTTTTGATGGTCGTAAATATCTGTTTACTGGATTACGAGCCGTTTTCGTCTGACCATGCAGTTACACGTAGTTTATTATAATGATCTGCGTTCATTAATCCGCCAACTATTTTTTTAAGGTGGAGCATTGGTATATAAAAGCAACAGTAGTATACCGCTGTTCAAAACTCATAAATCCATGGACAAAAAACCAAAATCGGGGTAACAAACTAAAACTGAGGGAAACGCATTAAATATAAGAGGAGAACAACGATATATACTTTCCTCAGATAAAATTTTCTTATAATTTTCTTCTGGAAATGGTTTTAGTATGGTTTGAAAATTGTAACAAAGAACAAGTCTGGTTCACTTTTCTATTTTTCTAAGCTTCACGAATGTTGTGGATAATAGAACATCCCATTTAAAACATAATTCAAAAATAAATAAAATATGTGGCTGTCCCGTGTTAAGAGAAACCATATATCTCGCAAGTAAAAGACACCCTTGTAGATTCGAAAAAAAGCAAGCTACTTCCGCTACAAGACAACACTCGCACTCCAAAAGAGGAAAATGATTAATATGAATAAACTCCTCATAGATACCAGTATTAAATTTTGTATTTACGCCAGACGCATCATTGACGATCAAATCCCAAAAAAGTTTAAAAAGACAAATAAAGTTCGAAGTTGAAGAGCATTGAGGATCAAAGTTCCAAAAAGTTATGCCCAATACAGCTAAGGTTATCTATTCCTGAGGTACAAAAGCCTTAGTATTTCAAAAAATAAAATGTTTTTATAAACAGTTAATTCTTTAAATATGACCATATCAATGATATTTCATGTCAGTACAAAGCGCAACAGTGCTGAATACTGGGCTGGTGATACCCTCGGGGAATTAAAACTCCACCAACAGTGGCATCGACCCAGTGAGTGTAAATAAACTCCTCAGGAAATTTAAATCATCTGGTACGGGATAATTGGTACCGTTAATGTTATTACTACCACTAGGTTGATGCCTCTGCTGGTGGACTTTAAGTTCCCGAGGGTTTCACCAGCCCAGTAGCCAGCACTTCGGTACTGGCATGAACATACGGATTTTTTGTGTTATTAAAATTTGCTGTTACAAACTTTTAGAAATTATTACAAATTGAGGAATGTATCTCCCTCATGTAAAGCTCTGATTCCTGTCAAGGATTTGGTTATATTTTTTGGACCTTTTGAATTATAGCTCTACACCTTTTATATAAGCTTTGGATTTTCAATATTTTGGCCACGAGCATCACTGAAGAGACATGTATTGTCGAAATGTGCATCTGGTGCAGGCAAATTGGTACCGTTAATGTTATAACTACCACTTTGATGATGCCTCTGCTGGTGGACTATTAGTCCCAAAGGATTTCACCGGCCAAGTAGCTAGTACTTCGGTACTGTCATGAAAATACCGATTTTTGTGTTATTAAAATTTGCGGTTACAAAATGTTAGAAATTATTACAAATTAAGGAATGTATCTCCCTCATGCAAAGCTCTGGTTCTTTTCACGGATTTGGCTATACTTTTTAGACCTTTTGGATTATAGCTCTTCACCTTTTATATAAGCTTTGGATTTCCAAACTTTTGGCCACGAGCATCACTAAAGAGACATGTATTGTCTAAATGTGCATCTGGTGCAGGAAAATTGGTACCGTTAATGTTATTTCACAAGATCAGACAAGCTATTAAATTGTTTCTCCGAAGTAAATGTAGTGCCTTTTTAGAGATTTGATGTTAAAAAATACTCCTAGCGTAAATGACCACTCAATATGTATTATGCTAATAAAATAGTATTTATGAAATACGAAGCAATTTTCGAAAATGTTGTCATAACAATTGTGCATTTACATTATCATTATAACAGTCCTTTTAAAGGTTTTATATTTGTTCACGAAGAATTATAATTTTATTAAAAGTCTCAATATTCTATCAATCTTCTTAATTTTAACGTATTATACAATAGAACTCTGCCAAACAATTGATTTCTCCCTTTTTCAAACAGTGTTTATCGAATCACGCGGGTAATATGAAGTGAAAATTAATTAAGTACGCATGACGATAAACTTGAATCAATGAACGTGAAGTGGTAATTAGGAGATCCAATTATTTTCCGATGGTCACTAATCCATTTGTTAGTAGAAGCTTATTCAATTGTCTGTAAGACGGTATTGTTTGTATAACATTTTGTAATGTATTGGAAAAATGGCAAGTTATGCAATTATCATACTAATTCAAACATCATGTCGTTTAACATTAGTTAGTATAGAGATTGAATGAATGATCATAGGTGTTCGGCGCTAAAAAGTTCACTAATTGTGTGATTTCGAACCTTGCGCATTGATGGTGCGGTTGACTTCAATTTTACTGGAATAACATTTTCAAAATTTCCTGCCAATAGCTGTGGTTCCCTCCATACACTCCTGCTTCCTGGTCTACTATACACTACCACCACGGAAAAACAATGGTATTGAGAGTGACGTTTAATACACATCTATTAATGCTTCTGAATAGTTTCCGCGATCGGAAATTAAATGTTTTGATGCCTGTTATCGAGGAATATACAAAATACAAAAGTTAAGTACTGCATAAATCAAACTAAGGTAACAGGAGATAACTGATGTTCAAATCTAATCAATTAAGTAGGACGACAATTCAATGAAATTAAAACAAACTGAGATAATCCAATTGGAGCAATACCAGGCGCGTTAATAGGATAGGCGCCTCCTGCTAAATATAAAAGTAAAAAGATGCTGTGAAATTACCAATGAGAAAACTCTCCACAAAATAACATATTATCATAGCCTATATTCTATAATCAGCAGTAAAAAGCCGCGAAAGGTGAGTGCAAAACAGACGAGAAAACTAACGGCCTGATTTATATACAAAATAATTAACATAACACAAGTATGATACAGGCATCATCCGTCATACAAATGCACACTCAGTCAAAATTTCACAATCGGAAATATTGTTTAGACATAGCAATATAGTTTTGGTAAAAACATTGTTGTTAGGGACAGTAAAAGAGAGGCAAAAGATACCACACACTTATCCATACACATAAGTCGAGAAAAGACACCGACAACGATAAGACGACATACAATAACGATAAACAACCAGAACACAAACAGTATACACAACAAAACATAGAAAATAACAGACTGAGCTATACGAACCCAATAAAAACCGTTGGTGATCTCAGGTGCTCCTGGAAGGATGAGCAGATACTGCTTCACATCCTGTTAATTATATGAGACATGATTAAGCATGGAACATTTAACTACTGCTTAGAGGTTGATCGAATTATGTAGAAAAAATAGAAAATACAATAAAAGAGAGACGAAAGACACCAAAGAGACATTCAAACTTGTAAATCGAAAACAAACTGACAAATTGAACGACATTTTTTTTTTGAATTGCCAACACACAAACCCAAGTGCATAAAAACAACTTTGAAAAATAAAGAACCTATCAAGATCTTAGGTGAATTACACCATATATTTTGACACAAAGTACTTTGTCCAAAGGAGTAGGTTCGGTAAGGACCAATTTTTGCCTCAAATTTCAGGTTCATCTGACGAAAGATTTTGACCACTTTTTAAACACTTAAGTGTCTATTTTATTTGAATTAATTAGTGTATGTGAAAGATTTTATCAGATTTAATCATTAAAAACGATCCGATTCAAGCTCAAATATGAAAAATCTACCTAATATGCCGAAAAATGTCACTTTTCAGATGGTTTTTGGTAAAAATGAAAGCGGCTGCATCCGTGTTCATCCTCAACCTTTATATATGTTATGTATTATCATAAAATACAACTTACATTTCAATATTAAGGATGAACACCAATGCGGCCACTTTCGTTTTACATGAAAACCGTCTAAAATTTAACTAAAATGCTAGAATTATGAAGATTTCAGTAATTTAGCATGACTCAATGGTGCTAGTACCGGATATATGTGCATTGTATTGTCAAAAACAGCCCATATTTATGTAGCAAAAGCATTCTACTGTCCAATAAAGAACCAAAGGTTTACATTTTAACAATTTTGTAAAACTGATATATTTTGGGGCCAACAAAGGGTCTTACTGAACCTACTCCTTTAAAAACTTGTCTTAAAATGTTGTAAAAAAAAATAAGAAAAATAAAAATAGGAGAAGATGTGGTAGGTTGCATGAAAGTAATACATTTCAATCAAAAGCCGCAAAAGTACACAAAATTCAGATAACAATTCAATAATCAAGATTATGTTGTATTAATGGAAAAAACGTGACATCTGAAGTAATAAATTAAACAAAACAGAAAACGTATATATCATTTAATAGAATTTCATTATTACATCTTAATTCCTTCCTAGGAAAATTGATATACAAATGTGACTGAATCATGAAATTAAGCGTCATATTGATTTTGTAATCTGAGTTACGAGGACTCTTTACAATATTCAATGTAGGAATAAAACGATTAAGTATCTCAGTATGACAGCATGTCAACACTGCTTCAGACTAGTGTTTGGATTTACACTCTCTGTCATTTAAGTGTTTGGATTTGATTGTTTATTTAGTTTCACAACTCTGACGGTAAGTAATTTTGCATATTTGCACGAACAAAAAATTCAACAAAGAAGTAATGAAAGTTCGTATCATAAAGCTATAACCATGATAACAGAAAAACACAAATTAATAATAGTGTCCTTTTAGTACCGTTATGGCATGGTATTGGTAATCTTTCCCGCGTTACGCGTAATGAAACTTTGAAACCCGAAGTTATCGTTTTTGAATTACGAAGGTATGATTATGATATACCATTTAGAGGATTTATATACTATTAATACTCCATAACATTTTATTTTCAATGTAATTTTTGTGTTAATTCATAATACTTTCAGATTCCTGTTTTGTTCAAAGTTACGTTTTTAAAAGTGTTTGTCAAAAATAATGTAATTTCTAGGCAAAGCAAATTTTATTTTATATGAAACTATTGTACAAGTATATGACAATGCTCGTCTTGTTTGCTGTTCTGACCCATTCATCCATTACAATAAATTGGTTTACCCATATACATGTGTAACGTTGTAATGACAAACTATAAAGACAATTAAAAGGTCACTATAACTGAGAGTTTTCTCATATCCCTACCTACAACGCAAGGAAAAAGTTATGCATCTTAATCAGATTGTAGATTTTTTTGGAATTTTTTTGGAATTTTTTTTAATGACAGGGTAAATTCTTATGTCTTTTGAAAGTACTGTATTGGATTAAAAATAAAGTCTTTCTCAAAGCTGTATTTTGGAAAACTGTGTCGGGTGTACAAAATGTAAAACTAAGTATCTCGTATTTCACTGTATTTATCAAAAAATGTTGCAATCAAAATGTCTCTTCGTACTATACAAGATGCTGTTTAAATAATGTTGAAACACAATAATATAGAAGTAGGTTCTATAAGATGTCGTTTCTGTACGGTTTCGAGACATACTAAAATTTGATAAAAACTGTCCAAATTCTAGTTTTTGGACACAATCTTACCTAGAAGAACACGCACTTAACTATACATTTACTATAAATGTAAAGTTTTGTTGGTTATCCAATCGTCGTGTTCTTATTTTTGGTCATTTTTTTTTCGACTGATATATTTCATTGCCGTTTAATGTCTTCACTATCTCATAACATAGTTCAATATATATATATAGTTGTAAAACAATGTGGTTATTTTAACTTCAACATGTCGAAGATCAAGGATGACAAGGTTACTGTTCATAAGGTAATACTATTATCGCCCGTATATTTCAAGGAATATAACTGGTTGTACAACTGCACCAAGACTATGTATAATTCAATAAATGAAGAAAATACATTAAAAGCTGTCAAAGTTGTTATTGTTGGCATTTGGTTTGTATAAACCATTAGAACTTAGTCGCTTTGATAGACCACTAGTCGAAATGCCATATGTTAAGGAGTCGATACGATTAATTCGTGACACACTGTGGTAGTGACAAAATGCATATACATGGGATCTACAAATATGAAGCGGACAATTCATGATCAAAAGGCGAAATCAAAATTTGAAACACATCAAACGAATTGATAACAACTGTTATATTCCTGACTTGTCTTTCGTCTTCATATGAGTAATTTATTTTAGAACAGGAAAATGGTTGCCGATAACCATTATTTGGGGATTCATTGAAATACCATAAGATTCAAACATCACAAATCATCTGACTATAATAATTTGTTGATAATGAAGACCGATTTGTTGTTGTTAGAGCAGTATGTTAGATGACAAATGTCTTTAGAATACATTCGAGTTGTTTGAAAAATACTAGCATAGAATATTTTTAATACAGTACAAAGTATAAAAGTATTGTTTTGTATTCAAACATTTATGATATACCATAACTTGCTAGACATGTGTTAGTAAATTGTCTGTTGTAACATCATATAAAATAATTAATTATACATGATTATATGTATAGTGTATACATCCCAATCACGTATTGGTTTCCGAATAGATTCTCAATACAGATCATTCGGAACCCTTGGGACCAATGTCTCCACCTGATCGATATTTTAATCACTTCCATTTATTCTGTAATATAGATACGAATTGTTAAAAAATGGATACGAAAAGGTCACATTTTTGTCAACGGTATTTAAAGTGGAATGAAATTAATTCAATAGTTTCTGTAATAGTTAACAAAACTCTGATTCATTGATTGCATTTATGAACACACATTAAAATAATATATGTTTCGATGAAATGTAAAAATGACGTCACAGTCACAAATGTCCTAACTTTTATCTGATAGATGATTTATTTTATTCCCATTCTGTTCTAATTAGGTTTTGTGATACATATGCAAACTAACCACAATCTGAAAATGTGCAGTTTAGACCAATATGAAAAGTAATATAGTCAGTTTCTTGCATGTTTCCGTTTGATTTTGTTGCACATTAGTTTTTCTGATGTTCCCTTGTTTTCCTCTAATTGGTAACGTGTTTTAGTCGGATTTATTTTGTAACCGGATTTGTTTTCTCTCAATCGATTAACGACATTTGAACAGCAGAATACTTATATTGCCTTTATTTATGATACTTTTTAATTTTATTTTGGCGTTTGTGATTCAGAGGCCTAGGATTACTTGGAAATAAGTCAACTTATTATAATAACTCTAAAAGAGCCAAATGGAACCGAGTTGCTGTGAATTTATGTTGATATTTATGAACTTTTTAAAAGTGACCTACTCCTGTTACACCCTTGTTAACCCTTGCTACAGTCAAACTGTTTTTTTTGCAAGTTAATGAATATATAAACCATGTTGTATGATTGCCAATTAGACATAATTGCACAAGAGATCACATGACACAAAAACTAATATATATAGGTCAATATACAATAAACAAAGCCCATACCGCATAGTCATCTATAAAAGTCCCCAAAATCACAAATGTTAAACAATTTAAATAAGAAAATTAACGGCATAGTAAAGGCTTAAGACAATTTCTATTACTGGACGTAAGTTAATTTAAAGGAAATAAAACCCTCAATGTTACAAAAAAAAATACTAAGATATATGGACCAAACAGTATGGTTATAAAAATAAGATATCAAGATGTAAGCACATTGTCTTCAACAATGCACAGCAGCCACAACAAAAAACGACATCCTTTTAACTGCCGTGGGATAATATAAAGTATATTTCACAAACCTTTAATTATGATTGTGTTTGTTTGATTTTCATTGTATAAGAAAGGTACATTTGATGAGAAATATGAACATCTTAACTAGTCACAATATTAATAGTAAAAACCTTGAAACGACACGAAACATCTCGATCAGAAATAATTTGAAATATAGACTCTTAAAAAAGAACGTGTCTAAACATGGCTCAGAGCAAAGGTATAATTAGGACAACATCATGTTGCAATTGACAATGATTTGATGAGAGAAACGGTATTTTTTCACAAATTTTCTATTTATTGATCTTTTGTCTTTCTGCTGGTGTATTTGTCCTTTTAGAACTCTATGTGTCGGTGTATTTGCTAGAAAAAAAAAACCAACGACACATCAAAAATACCCCGTCTAAAAATAACATGAAGCCCGACCGATGATCTCGAGACTTTTTCTTCAGATTTATACAAAGAACATTTGGTGGAATTATTAAATTATATTTTTCATACAACGGATATTTGCCAAAAATACTTCTGCTAAGCATGATATATTTATAAACAATACGTTGTAACTAAATAAGACATTTAAATATATACAAAGTCGATGCTTAGTCTATAACGTATATGTTGAAATCCTTCCTTGTCAAATCTATGTTCTATGGTTTTTGTTCTAAATATATCAGTAAACAAATGTGATCATCGTGAGATCGAAATCCGATCATAGAAATCAATCAGTTAATCTCCAAATAAAGTAGTCAAAACGAAACTTTGGTGATGCGTTTTACAAAAGATTGAGGTAAAAATCCGGCATTAGTTTGCGCACGTTTTAGAAGCATGTGTATTAACAACAAGATATCCCATAACTTAAGGTGAATTCAAAAATGTTTGTAATTCTGATGGTGGTCGGTTTGCAAATAAAATTGAGAATTGAAATAGGGAACATATCAAAGAAACAAAATCCCGACCAAAGAGAAGACAGAAGTCTTGTCCACTTTCCTGCGCATTTGTTTCACATATACACAATTAACATAAGTGCGCGGTCAATTGTTAAGTGGTGCATGATTTGTATGTTGGATAGATGTATATAGAGCTATTTTGTGAATCGGGAAGGTAAAGATATAATAGGTTGTGATATGAGACAGCTCTCCATCCAGGTAAGTCTGCTTAGGAAACTTCCTTGCGAAATTCGTCATATACCGTTCACATTGAAAGTTCAAATGCCTACGTTAAATTTGCTTTCAGAGAAGTATAGGCGACCAGTTGCGTTCATAGAAGGGCCGTTAACACATCATTGCTATTAATACATATTTAGAGGTATTTGCACAGTCATCCTTAACTTTTTGTTTTAATTAACATAACACACCGATTTAAAACTGGACAACATTTTAACTCTGACACACGCATGACACGCAACCGTATACACTTATAACATCACTGATGCAATACTGGTCATTTAATAAAATGTTTTATGATTGTACATAAACGAAATCTCTAAACGAAACTGAGCTATTAGAGGTCATTGTATGATCTTTGAAAAATAAGACAAAACACACCGATAGTAAGCTACAAAAGAACTAGAAATGACAAATATAAACAATTCAAAAGAGTTAGAATATTCTGCCACTCGCAGCCGATTTAAAGTATCAATTTTTATTACGATAAGCGATAAGCACATTCAATTTTGTCAATTATTATGTTGGTCCGTCACAGTCTTTGTTCAATAAAAGAAAAGATACAGGTACTTTTCTGTCAATGGGAGTATGGTTACGGAATACTGTGTTTGAACTAATATTGATATATGCATAACAGTAATCTGTCTCAGCAGTTATAATGTAAAGTAAATTTATAGAAAATACTGAATTATAAATATAAATTTAAAATAATTGGAATTACATTTACCAATTAATAAACAGAAGCTTTTGTGCGATTTAACAGTCTAATCATTTGGATTACTTGTTTTGATTTCCTGGATTATTTTTTCTATAAATAAATGCTTTACAGTTGATCAGTTCAAGGTTTATTCAGCTACGAATAAATACAGATATACATAAATATACTTTTGTATATAGATTAGACCGTTGGTTTTGACGTTTGAATAGTTTTACACTAGTAATTTTTGGGGCCTTTTTTTTATAGCATGCTGTTTGTTGAGAGCCAAAGCTCCGTGTTGAAAGCCGTACCTTGACCTATAATTGTTTACTTTATAAATTGTTACTTGGATGGAAAATTGTCTCATTTGCACTCATACCACATCTTCTTATATCTATGAACAAAGTGCAATTGCAATCAAAACGTTTCACCTACCACGATATAGTACATTCGTGACCTTATCCTAAACAATCTAAAACGACTGCCTAAAATTAGATGTATGAAAATAACAAGTATATTTCTCGCCTCGAGATAGAAACATGAAAGCTATTATAGTAACATCCTTGACAAAACAACTCGGAAATTATTTTCTTGGAGACTCTTTAATGCATAGCATTAATGGAGATGAACAGAACTAATCATTAATGTTAGAAGCCTCTTAAGGTATAATGCATTGACATTAGGATTTCATATGGTTTCTATACGTAAACATGACAAAGATATATCAACAAAGATAACTATGGAAGGATTCTTCATATCCTATCTTTTCTATTATACACAACAACAGAAAGTTGTTTAAGCAAGAGTTATGTTCGCGTACGTATTTTGTAAAAAGAAATGTCATTTTTCATATGATTATTTTCATAAAACGATTGTGTGCGAAAGCGAATTATGTGTTTTAACATTTTATTGTCATGTAAAAAAAGCATCATCGTTTTGTTGTTTTTTTTAAATAGCAAAGTAATGAAAATATCAAACCCGAAGAAAAATTTAAAACAGGTCTTTTCTCTAAAATCATGTGTACACTATTTGAATTACAAAGATACAACAACAAATAGAGACATCTCATCTCTATTTCTATCACCAAAATGACTCTGAAGGTTAACAAAGGTCAAAGCGTTTACGAGAGTTTGATTAGTAGATGTCCTTAATTGAAACTATATGAAGAGATTAGCATTGCTGATTGCCATGACAACATATCATTGATTTTTATTGAAATAAAACAAACCAAGAAAATGAACAGTACTATTATTTATAACCATGATTTGATAATAACGGTGATTATAATGATAATAATAAAAGTTCTTTTGACATAAGAAAACACAAGCTGTATTTTTAGAATGTGTGATCTAATAAGTTGGTATATTTGTCATTTTGTGTTTCTCTGTTACATCATGTACATACATGTATTTGTCTGTATTTATAGTAAGTAAGATCTTAACATAATTTTGACTGCTGTACCACTATTTTTGACATTTTTACCTACATGTAGTATTATGTCTGTTTTTATTTGTTCACCCATCGTTTTCATAATAATTAAATTTGATGCGACTGTCTTACAAATGAGAGGTTAAACTAGCTTTTCAACTAGTTTTAATTCACCATTTTCTACCTAAAAAAATGTCTACACTAAGACAGGAATGTGACAGTTGTTAAGATGTTTAATAAATGCGAGTACATTTTTTTTCAACAAGCTTAAGGTCCTCGCTTATATTTTTTATCAAGAATATATTAAGGAAATGATTTTTTCTTTCTAAATGATGTTTATAGAATTAAACATGAAAATTGGGTTTGTGTCAAAGGGACAACACCCCGGCCAAATAACAGAAATCAGCCGAAGGCCACCAATGGGTCTTTATTTACAGGTCAACATGTGCAATGCATCATAAGAAAAAAATAACAGACTTTTCGGCATTAAAATGTTTAAATTAAATTAAACAGATTATGGAAATTATTGAATTTCAGAAGCTAAAAAATGTCAACGTTTAATCAAATTCCTGGAAGGAGAACCTCGACTTATAAAACTTAAAAAGGAAAATGATGTCAGAGTTAACATGTAAGATACGAATGACTTTTTGTTTCCCACAATGTTTAAAAAAAAACGCATCCAAAAATAATGAAAGTGATGATATGATTAAGTCGTTGATGACCATACTGTTAACTTACTATTACTAAATTGAATACAACAAAAATAATGAAATCTTGGATGTAACACGTCATCTGATTGGAAGTATTTTATCTATTAGGTCATAGATAAAATTTTGTCAATTGACCGCGACGTCATCAACAATTTTTATCATTATTTACTCGTTTTTAGATTTAAATTATAGTATGAGGAAAGACTAAAATATTTTTTTCTGTCTATTCGAAATAACCTACGCGTGTTACTCAATGCACAACATTTTTATGTCATTTCATCATAGACAGGGAAAAATAGTACAATCATTCCTTAAATTAAAATGTTAATCATACCATCGATAATCATTAGTCTTTAATTTGAAATGAATAACAATGTATCTAACATACAATATCGAATATGATCTAGATGTCATAAAACTATATCGAACGGAATCTTCATGTCATGAAACTATATCGAATGGAATCTGCATGTCATGAAACTATATCGAATGGAATCTACATGTCATGAAACTATATCGAACGGAATCTTCATGTCATGAAACTATATCGAATGGAATCTTCCTGTCATGAAACTATATCGAACGGAATCTTCATGTCATGAAACTATATCGAATGGAATCTACATGTCATGAAACTATATCGAACGGAATCTTCATGTCATGAAACTATATCGAATGGAATCTTCATGTCATGAAACTACATCGAATGGAATCTTCATGTCATGAAACTATATCGAATGGAATCTTCCTGTCATGAAACTATATCGAATGGAATCTTCATGTCATGAAACTATATCGAATTGAATCTTCCTGTCATGAAACTATATCGAATGGAATCTTCATGTCATGAAACTATATCGAATGGAATCTTCCTGTCATGAAACTATATCGAATGGAATCTTCATGTCATGAAACTATATCGAATGGAATCTTCATGTCATGAAACTATATCGAATGGAATCTTCCTGTCATGAAACTATATCGAATGGAATCTTCATGTCATGAAACTATATCGAATTGAATCTTCCTGTCATGAAACTATATCGAATGGAATCTTCATGTCATGAAACTACATCGAATGGAATCTTCATGTCATGAAACTATATCGAATGGAATCTTCCTGTCATGAAACTATATCGAATGGAATCTTCATGTCATGAAACTATATCGAATGGAATCTTCCTGTCATGAAACTATATCGAATGGAATCTTCATGTCATGAAACTATATCGAATGGAATCTTCCTGTCATGAAACTATATCGAATGGAATCTTCATGTCATGAAACTATATCGAATGGAATCTTCATGTCATGAAACTATATCGAATGGAATCTTCCTGTCATGAAACTATATCGAATGGAATCTTCATGTCATGAAACTATATCGAATGGAATCTTCCTGTCATGAAACTATATCGAATGGAATCTTCATGTCATGAAACTATATCGAATGGAATCTTCATGTCATGAAACTACATCGAATGGAATCTTCATGTCTTGAAACTATATCGAATATGATCTTCATGTCATGAAACTATATCGAATGGAATCTTCATGTCATGAAACTATATCGAATGGAACCTTCCTGTCATGAAACTATATCGAGCCAACTCTTCATGTCATGATACTATATGGAATGGAATCTTCATGTCATGAAACTATATCGAATGGAATCTTCATGTCATGAAACTATATCGAATGGAATCTTCCTGTCATAAAACTATATCGAATGGAATCTTCCTGTCGTGAAACTATATCGAACGGAATCTTCATGTCATGAAACTATATCGAATGGAACCTTCCTGTCATGAAACTATATCGAGTCAACTCTTCATGTCATGATACTATATGGAATGGAATCTTCATGTCATGAAACTATATCGAACGGAATCTTCATGTCATGAAACTATATCGAATGGAACCTTCCTGTCATGAAACTATATGGAGTCAACTCTTCATGTCATGATACTATATGGAATGGAATCTTCATGTCATGAAACTATATCGAGTTGTTCATACAAGTCATGCATTATAAATAATTTCTTTATATTTCGTACACCCTTTGTTCATTAATGAGCACCGATATTGCATTTGATATATTCAAACTCAACCTAATAGGGTATTAGTGGATAATGCTCTGTCCATTTTAATATGATTGTATGTATATGAAGTGCCCTTGATTTGAAAGTAAGTTAATCCAAGGGTTTGTGATGAGTTTAGTCTCTTTCATTAGTTGTAAATTATCGAGTCATTTGCTTATACCCAATGCAAGTGTAATACAAACGCATTCATTATAATTATGTTTCACTGACGTATGAAGTGTGTTATAAGTATTATATATTTGTTATTTCAGTAATTTCATTGATATTAGAAAAAACATGTATATTTCCATCGTCTACATTCAGTATCATCATTATTGGAAAATTTATAGGTCTACTTACTGCAATCACTCTTTTTTTCTTATTATTATATTGATATGTGATCACATGTACAATAAAAATAAAACAATCAAAGAAACAACGCTTTTGTTACTGTTCTTCAGCTAAAATCTATCTGGAATAATTTATCTGGAATGTCCTACCATTATCTGAACGCTGTCGTTTAAGTTCGTAACAGATTCCTACGGGTCGAAAAGGGTCCGAATAGTTCGGCGAAGCACCCCGACAGTTAGGTGCGTCCAGTAATATTCGGGGAAAGTCAGCCGATTTTGACTATTCGGATTACAATCGAGCATATGTCGTGACAGATTCTGTTGTATCGGATCCAAATTCTAACAATGTTCTGTGTATTCTGGACGGTGTCCTATGGAACGGGAATGATCTGGAGAAATTTTACATGAATGTTTTTTTGCTGATTGAATCCGGATTGCATCCAGATCATGTCGATTGCGAACCGTTTTTGCCGAAACCGTTCCGGAACAGTCCCGTTATTAATACGAAATTCGTCAATGATACCCAAGTCAGGGTCCCGAAAATTACAGAATACAATACGATGTAGACCAGACAAAGCCGTTTGCACTTTGATAGAGCGGACCGTGATAGGATTACGTTCCGACAGTACCTAATCATCCCGAGTATGCCGACATTTGTTGAACGGATAACTTCCGTCAGCGTCGGTTCACTGTCTGGTCACTGTCTGGGCACTGTCTGGTCACTGTCTTGGTACTGTCTTATCTCTGTCGGATTACATTCGGTAGACAGACTCGGTCGAATTTTACTAGGCGAAAGATACAAATTGGATTATAAACGGATTGAGAACGGGATTATCGGGATAAATTCGCTTTGAAACGGTTGAGTATCGACGCTTCCTGAACAATATCTGATTGTTGTCGTGATTAAATTATTTGTTTAATGCGGGGTTCACACATTGACGATTATTGAACCCGTTTGAGATCAGACAGCAAGACGACACGATAAGTGAAAAAGTCGGATTACTACCCTCAATTATCTGGAATGTCCTATTATTGTCTGAACGCACTCTTTTAAGTTCGTGACAGATTCCTACGGTTTGGGAAGGGTTCGAATAATTCGGCGAAGCACCCCAATAGTTAGGTGCGTCCCGTAACATTCGGGGAAAGTCAGCCGATTTTGTCTAGTTGGATTACAATCGTGCCTATGTCGTGACAGATTCTGCTGTATCGGATCAAAATCCTAACAATGTTCTTTGTATTCTTGACGGTGTCCTGTGGAATGGGAATGATCTGGGGAAATTTTGCATTGCTGTTTTTCTGCCGATTGAGTCACGATTGCATACATATCTTGTCAATTGCGAACCGTTTTTGCCGAAACCGTTCCGGAACAGTCCCGTTATTAATACGACATTCGTCAATTATACCCACGTTAGAGTCCCGACAATTATAGAATACAATACGATTGAGACCAGACAAAGCCGTTTGCAATGCGATAGAGCGGACCGTGACGGGATAACGTTCCGACAGTATCTGATCATCCCGAGTATGCCGACAGTTTTCGAACGGATAACTTCCGTCACCGTCGGTTCACTGTCTGGTCTCTGTCTGATCTCTGTCGGATAACATTCGGAAGAATCGGGACGCAGTCGTGGCAGACTGTGTCGAATTATACCCGGCGAGATATACAAATTGAATTAGAAGCGGATTGAGAACGGGATAATCGGGATAAATACGCTTTGAAACGGTCGAATATCGACGCTTCCTGAACAATATCTGATCGTTGTCGTGATTAAAATATTTGATTTACAAATTTGAATAAAAGTTTAAATTTCCATCCACGATTCACAGGATCTTGATCAGACTTTTGACAAATTTTAATCGGGAATGGTCCTGTCAAGGACGGCAGTAAACATCGTGAATGTGTGACCCCAGTCTTAAGGGCGACAAATTAAAAAAAATCTGATAGATACTAACAACATTATACAAGATAATAATAAAACAATATTAGTACATGTAGTAATGCAAATATCAAGTTATTTCGAAGTAAAAAAAACACATTACAATTTTATTAAACGTTGGTCAAAATTACGAATATTCAAATTTGTTTAACTTTAGATTATAAAAAATTTTAAGAGTCAAAGGCTCATACTAATATGTTATTATTAAATGATAACGGAATTGAGACTATACCTAAACATGCACAAGGACTTGTTTTTCGCTGACTGTTTATGACGTCTTACAAAATTGTTATAAATTAAATAATGTATCTCCCTCATGCAAAGCTCTGATTCCTTTCACGGATTTGGCTATACTTTTTGGACCTTTAGGATTATAGCTCTTCATCTTTTATATAAGCTTTGGTTTTAAATATTTTGGCCACGAGCATCACTAAAGAGACATGTATTGTCGAAATGCGCATCTGGTGCAAGAAAATTGATACCGTTAATTTTATTTACACTTAATTCATTGGATGTTGGATGTGTACTGATTGAAAATTTAGTCTTAGATGCATGATTTTTTTTTATTATTATTAGTTGATAGTGGCTTTCAGCTAGCTGGCAGTAACTGCGAGTATTTTCAGCTCTGTACTTAGTGTCATTTTGTTGTTTGGATGTACAAGTACCCGGCTACATCCACTGGCATTTGTAATAGTTGTATTTTTATCCCTCTGATGAGTTAAGTTTTTTTCAACTGATTTTCGTAGTTCGTGTTGTATGTTGCACTGTTACACCACTGTCCAAGCTTAGGGGAGGGTTGAGATCCCGCTAATATGTTTAATCCTGTCACATTCTGTAGGTATGTGCCTGTCCCAAGTCAGGAGCCTGTATTTCAGTGATTGTTGTTGGTTTATGTGCTACATAATTTGTTTTTCGTTAATTTTTTGTACATACATTAGGCCGTTAGATTTCTCGTGTGAATTATTTTACATTGTCATTGTATTAGAAACGTTTACATTTGTT
Source organism: Mytilus edulis (assembly GCF_963676685.1). Taxonomy (NCBI): domain Eukaryota; kingdom Metazoa; phylum Mollusca; class Bivalvia; order Mytilida; family Mytilidae; genus Mytilus; species Mytilus edulis. Next base: position 8,417,082 of record NC_092357.1, read on the forward strand.
TGCTTTTTAATTCGTTTATTTAAACAATCGATTGATAAAATGACTTTACCAAACGTTTCTAATTGACATTAGCAAAACCAACAAATGGAAACTTTGTTTTAGAAAGCAAATAATTTGCTTTCCTTTCTTGAGAACGATAAATTGGCCTTACCCATGTCCCAAATCAGGAACACCTGGACATTGTTAGTCTTCTATGTGTTTTTAATTTAAGTTCATGTAAATATGTTTCTGGGTAGTTTGTGACGTTCATTTTAGCTAAATTAATTTTACCAGCTGAAACCCGTTTACGGATGCGGGCATTTGTCGATGTGTCATCGGCCGTTTTCTGCATTTTAATCGGGTTGTGGTATTCTTTGAATATTTCCCTGTTTCCATTCTCTATTTCATTTTTTAAAACATAACAATGGAAAAGATTGAGAACATATGCATTTACCTCTTGTTGTAAGTGTTTTGTATGAGGAAAACATTAATTTTGTTACTCACTTTATTCCAGTAACTTTTAACGTATTTAATTATAATCCTGGTACCTTTGATAACTATTTTAAATATGAATACGTTATACTGCTTCCAAATATTGGCCCCTTTGATTCGAATGTCATACAAGGATTTTACATTTATGCATTTACATCATTTAAGTCTTCACAAGACATTTTAGTGCATATACTTTTGAGTTTGATTTATTACTCCGAGTTTGTCGTTCAATATACAAACTGCCACATTTTCTTATTAGAAGTATTGTCAATGTAGTTATATGTAATCTTTATTTCTACCAAAAATAAATCTTTTAAGTACATGTTAATTGATATTAGACGTATGGGGATTCTAATTTGCAACACATACGCTTGTTTAAGGACTTGACTCATATGTATTTATTTTGTAGAAAATTTGTAAAATCTCCTTGACTATTTATAAAAAAATATCTGGCATCTGTGCACTAAAGTATGTATAATTATATCATTCTGTGTATAAATCAATAAAACTAATATAATAGTGAGAGGATTGTTACTTGATACACGTATGCTAATTCAATAGCAATCTAATTACTCATATAATCCTTCCTCTCGTATCTATAATACTAAAATTACGAGGTCCAATTTGCCAGCCGTCATCACGTAAAAACGATGAATCAAAGAATTTAACTTTATATATAACTAATATAGTACAATGGTGTTGATTAAAAATTACACCACTCTAGGCCCATTTGTTTTCCACGTAATTAATATTGCCAATAATTAAGAAGTTCCGGATCGAGTCCGACACCGATACCAATAGTATATTCACCTGTTACCTATTACCTTATCTGTACGTTCCGCATCTGACAGGCGCACCACCAAACAGTGTATTTAGAATTTTGCTGTATAATGTTGAGTAAAAAATACTCCATTCCAGGCCCTATTGTTTTCCAAATTATTAATATTACTAATAATTGATAGATTCCAGGTCGACGGGTTCATACAGAAAGATTTTGAAAGCAGAGTGCACCTTATACATGTACATGTTATAATCGGCATGACTTTATCAGATGACAATACTAATACTAAAATAAGGCATACGCATAGTTATATATCAGTCACGGACCCGCGATATCACGGGTGTGTTCTAGTGTCTATAATGAACACATGCTGTTATTGAAAAAAAATATGATAACTAAAGTTTAGCAACCATTTCTTTTTATTCCTCCTTTATTTCATAGTCACATGCATCTGAAATATACCTTAAAAACTGATGTGTATAACTGTTATCACTGATTACTTTATGGGAAAGCATTTCCTATTCTGCTCCTGTTTTTTAAGCTTTGTAATAATGATATATTAATATTTCAAACAGAACAGCATGTTAAGAAAAATATATATAGAATAAAAAGGACAAAGAACATGTGTTATGTACATGAAACTATGATATGCATCATTGTAATATACGACAAATTGTTTATTGGCGGGGCAGCATACGAAAAATATAAGAGAAGAGTTACAGTACGTTACTGTTAAGGTTCAAGACACCATCCTGAGTAAATTAATCGAATAACACTAATACATTAGCCAACATGGCATATTTGATGCGATATATATCAATGTATATATATATATCTGTTGCTTAATACATCGATAAGAAAGTTAGAATGACTGAGAAATACGTTATTACGTACATCTATTTATCAGAATGACAGAATACAATATAACCAAATTTGAATAGGATGTTATTTTTGGTATTATTTTGAAACGATCTGTCCAGAATGGTTCTCTTGGGAATCATAGAAATGAGATGATACGAATGCAAATCCATCACTTGATTGTGAGAGGTTTACACAATATCGATATTAATTTTTCCTGTCATTAGAAATTGCTTTATTTGAGTTTCTATTTAAGTCAGACGGGACATGATCGTTAGTTCAATATGACCCAGAAATTAGTTTTTTCTTTGATTTTCTTTTGGACGTTTTAACATTGAAACAATATTTTGTGAGACACTTTCCATTTTCGCAATTACTTTCGTTGGACTTACTAATGTTTATATAAGTGAAAATACGGATCTGGACATCAAAGGTAAATTTGAACTTATTTTACTTATTGTTTTAACTAAAAAATGATGTTAAAGAACAAAAACAAATTATTGTCTCCACTTGTTATTAAATGTAACTCACTATAAATGCTACCTGTTGTGCTGTCAACATTATTCATTATCATACCGTCATCAGTAAAACATCTTGAGTTTCGTTTTAAACTTGTTTAAAAATTAAATAAAAACATATAATAAAATCTGTCAAACTTTTTATCTTTAAAAACAAGGAAAACAAGGATAATTGTCATGCTTTAATGATTCGTCTTCAAAAAAGAGGGACGAAATTTAACAGAGGAAAAGTCGGACTAATAATTCGAAAATAAACTGACAACGCCTGGCTAAAAATGAAAGAAGACAAACAGACAAACAGTAGAACACATGCCACAACACAGAAAACTAAAAAATAAGCAACACAAACTCCACCAAAAACTAGGGGTGATATCAGGTGCTCCGGAAGGGTAAGCAGATCTTGCTCCACATGAAGCTCACTGAAGCCGAATACTTGTATTCCGATTATGTATTGAAACTGATACAATTGAAGAGCTTTGTGACCAAAGAGAATCGAAAATTATTGCCAAATTTCTCTTGGGTCAAGTTTGCGTGATGGAATTGTAACCTTAGAATCTTAATAACTTAAATACTTCATTTTGGTTTTGTGTCTTGATGTCTTTTGACTTTACAATGATGTACTGTTGGAATTCGTCTGGTCTCAGTCCTATGTCGAATTAATTATATCATGTATATGGTATATGCACTTCTCATATATAAAACAGGAAAAAACATCGGCTACTCATTAAATATATTATGTTTCTGAAATTAAATATATATATATTGGTTTGAAAGCACCATTTTGTTGATGATATAATAAGTCAAACTTTTGGTCGATTTGGTCTCTACAAATTTCGAATACATAAGGTGAGATAAGACTCCATTTTAGCTATTATATTAGTTTTTACCAAAGAGGTTATATAACATCAAAGTATTGTAATACATCTGATTTTATTCTCAAATTTCATTCAATAAAATAGATGCTATTAATTACCCGTGTCATATGATCCTTAAATAGATGTAACATTATTTGAATGCTAATCTGTATTTGTGATATAAAACACGATAATAAAAATGCATAATCTACTCATCATAGTGAAACTCACGTCAGAAAAAAGTTAAATAACAAAACTACAGAACTCCAAGAGAAATTCAAATCGGAAAGTCTCTTATCAAACATGGCGAATGGCAAAAAAAAAAAAAAAATTAACACATAGAACGAATGCAAAATAACTGTCATATTCCAGACATGGTACAGACATGTTCTTGTTTAGAAAATAGTGAATTGAACCTGGTTTCATAGATAGCCTCAACGTCTTATTTCAATGAAATTTGCAATCAAATCCATCATATGGAAAAAAATGTGTGAGGAACGATATTTGAATTTAGATTTACAATGCTTATATATAGCGGCAGAGGGACATTCAGAGAGGGTGGCCATTACAACACATGTGACTTTTATGGCAAGAAAGAGTTCTATTCAATTCAGATTCAATGTAAATAATACGGTTAGCCTGTTTATTGATTAAATTCATCAAATACTTGTTGGAATACAAGAGGAACGTTTTACATTATGAAACATTTGTACTTTTTACCTTAATAATTAGAGTAATCAATGTGTTAACTGTTGTCTACTAGCGACATTAGTTTGTACTGGAGAATAAACAAGGACTGTGCAAAAACTAAATCTAAACAGACATATTACACCAGAACAATGTGTTTAAATGGTCGACAATTTTTACAATGATTCTTTGAATACTTTTAAGTGAGACATTTTAATCCGTTAAAATTAGAAGTCATTTTGAAGGTTCCCCAATCGTGAATTTGTCTTTGCTTGATGTTTGTCTACAAAAGTAAATCTTCTGTAACCTAACTCTGTCATATTCTATTTAGTCTACATCTATTGCTTTAGGTTCCAAATAGATAATAATAAGTTTGTGTTTTATAATACCATATTGATATAAATATTCTTTATTCATTAGTTTTCTCAGTTGTACATTTATATTGATATTGACACATTTCATCTATTTTACAATCAACAATTATCCATCTCGCTGCCATACTTTAGTAAATAAATTTTGTGGTAGTAACAGTGAGATACTGACGTTGTAAATAATAAAAGTACACTTATAATTGAATAAGCAATATAATTTTTGTAAATTTGGTTTATTTTATTAGGGAACTATTTATCATGTTTATGGCAACATCAAGTAATCCTTTCTGTTCATCCTTCTTTTATGTTTTTTTTTTAATTAACAATTGGTGAATTTAATTGTTCTTTAATATATAGTTGTTGAATTGAGGGTTTCCGGTTATAATAGTCTAACCCTTAAAAGGACATTATAAACATTATTGGTAAATTCTTAACATCTGGTGTCATACTAGTTACATTATATGAATGAATAGTTATGTGAAAAGTAAATCAAATGCTTTCATTATATGACTGTTATGGCCAATAAAGCGCCTCACAACATTCCTTATAACAAATTCTAATCCGCGACTACAAAAAAATCCTCAGAATCAATCGTACTAGAAATTGTCAATTAGTAGGATTCATTACATCTGTATGAGGGCATGCCCACCTCCCCCAACCCATAAACAAGATGATACTCACGGTAGTTTGAAACGCACGAATTAAGATGATCTGAAAAATGGTAATGAGTAGCTAATATTAAACTCGGGTCAGCACATATAGGTTAAATGTGTCTTGAGTAATTTCGTTTGTTTTTATTATGTATCGAAGCCATCTGATGAGTTAAACAAATTTCAATGATTTTAATAAGTTTTTAGTGAGAGATAGTACACTTTTTTTCCAGGTAAGGGGCAAGGTGCGGTTGTCACACAACCATATTTAAATCCGGCATAATATGTATGTGCCTGTTCCAAATTTCGTGATCGTCGTTTATTGCTGTTTTTTTTTATATTTTGCTCATTGTTGAGGGCCGTATCATTTGAATCATTCCATATCTCCTTGTTGCGTTTTCATTGATCTTATATAAAGGAATATTTGCTGGATTTATATTCATCATCAACGTTCAAATCAGAATGCTAAATATAATATAACAGAAACACTTGCATAGCTGTATGGCCAAAAAGGACCTCATAATAATCTGTAAAAGTTGTGAAACAGCACAAAACGATATAATTTAGAAAATTATGTTGCATGGACGGTTTTCAATGGCAGCACATGCTTAGTGACTTCTTGCCTTGTTATAACTACTAATATTTAAATTTAAATCTATATAACTTATTTGATTTTTTTTTAATCTATTTATCATATTTAAACATTATCTGAAAAGTATGTGTACGTCCAAAGTCAGGAGCCTGTAAATCAATGATTATCGTTTGTTTATGGGTAACATATTTGTTTTTCGTAAATTTTGTTAAATGCTACGAATTGCCTTCTTTATTTCAATGGAATTTTTTTATATCATCTGGAAATATAAGATATAAATGCTAAACGAAAAGTTACATTGTATTAGGCCACAACAACTAATCCTCAAACATTTTGATAAATGTATTAATGATGCAAAACAAAAATACATCGAAAAAGCAATTGAAGCTATTACACTGCATGGTCAATTTTATAAACTGTTAGTAATTTTAATATCTAAGATAAAACCGCAATATTATTGTCTAGTAAACATGACGAATATCCAAGTACTTCTCTCTTGAAACATTAGCATCATTTTCCCTATTGGTCTGACAATTATTGACTCGGTTATAGACTAGTATACATAGTCGACACCTTCGACAATTATACATTATATTCCCTTACAAATTGAGTTAATTCAGATGGAGTGTAATCTGTTGACGCGAGTTGGGTTTTATTACAACAGATATAGAAAAACATTAATGTCCGGTATTTTTGCTCTTTGATTTCAGAAATTCCCCCATATAGAGACATTGAAGTTTAGGTTTTACTCTTTAATTTCAGAAAATCCCATATATAGAGACATTGCAGTTAAGGTTATATCAATTGTATGAAAACAACCATGTCAAATCATATAAATTTTATCTTCAGTTTAACTCTAACCACAAATTCGTTGAAAATACAATTGTGCCTTAAAGTTTCAAATGGTCTAAGATAACATCAAAGTTGTGAAATTCACGCAAGGAGCCAAAGGAAATCGAGTCACCACCGATTCAATAATCATCTTCCCAAAGCATAATCGGCATATGTGCATTTGGCACTAACATTTTGGTTTGCATTACAATTACACTTTGTATTTGATTTTGGTCTTCACTTTCTTTACATCAAGCCCCATATAAAGACGGAACGTGCGCGTATAGCATAACTATTATTTGACTGCTACAAACTCTATCACTTTTAAATCTGGATTCTTTGTTTAAACTTTAGTCATTTGAAACCGCTTAAAAAAATCGTCATCATGGACGACTATGATATATTCCAATTTAAACCCCAATCACGTCCTCTTTTTTCTCTCGAATGTGACATTGTCCAAACAGATTTATAACTGTATTTGTACTTGAATAAGCCTTACCACAAACACAGCTTGTTGAGCGTCATGGCTTACCCTAACATACCATCACAGTTCTCTAACCCTGATTGTTGTTTTGTTCGTATTTCTCGTTCTTTAGCTTTCTATGTGACGGTTAATAGAATTGCCGTTTCGGCGTTTTTTCCTATTTAATTGTTCGATGGCGTTGTCAGTTCCCATTTACCTATGTGATTTAAATGTCCATATAGTAACTGCATCCTCTTCATTTTACAATCAGACGATGCAAAAATAACATGTCGAAGGATAATTTAATCTGGAGTCAAAAGTAGGTAACATAAAAAAAATCTTTTGAACATATAGTTAAAGAAAATTTTAGTAAACACCTTTTTTCAATTTCTAATTATCGTAGTCTTTAACGCGTATTATGAAAATAGTCTATGGCACACACTTTTGAAAAATTATCAATTATTCATTATCTATACATTAACAAACTATATTTATGACTTTCGGTCAGCATATAATTAGTGGCTGTTCTGGTATCGCACCACTCGTTGGTAAGGTCCATACTTTCGATTTTTCTCCATAAAATTGAATTAACGTTTCAAATTTGGTGTCAATAAAAGATGGATTGATATTCAACATCCAGTAAGGGATCATTCATTATTGTCAACCATTTTCCAAAGTGTACAATAACATGCAGATTTGTCTATGAAGTATAAACATTAATAATTATACACTCCAACAACATATGAAATTAGAAAAACAAATAGTATTTTATATTTGTCTGCCAATTTTTGCGACATAAAGGTACATCTATATTCATGATTGACTTATATAAAATTTCATGCCGCGTTCACAATTATATTCTCTGTGGTGGATTTCTATCCATTATTGAACCTTTCATCTCATCCTACCATTAACAATTAGATATCACATTTACTTCGTAATTTAATTAAATTCATGAGATAAATGTTTCTGTTGTGTACGTTTTAGTTGGACTCTAGCATCAAAGTTATAAACAGTGCAAAATTGATGTTAATATTTTATCATTGTTTTATCTTAACTTTTCTTTTGTTATATGTTAGTGTATGACCGTTTATTGATCAAGCATTTCTCCAAAAAATAAAATACTTACGTCATCACTATTTCATAGAGGGGTTAGTAGCAATGTAATTATACTGCTTATCACTGGAAATATTTGTTAGAATAAAATGTGTCCGTATCCTGTACATTAATACAAATTAGTTTTGATTTGATTTTTGTTTTTGTTTTTAATGCTAACATTAACAAATGATTAAGCACCGCTTTTGGGCTTTTTCGTGGCGACAAGTTTTTATTAGTGTAGGAAGCCCGACTTCGATAGGAAACCAATCCTAGTCAATTACGATTGGAGTCGAGTGCAACTGCACGACCGAGGTTCGAACTCATTACCTCAGTGTTGACTGGCTTGTGAGTAAAAATTAGAAGACAACGATTGGGGAAAAGTAGCATAAATTTGAATTCTATAATTCCATAGTAAAATATTGTCAAAAGCATGCTATTCGTGAAATGACTGTCTCGTTGGCGCATTCTCATATAGAATACATACATTCAGAATCAACAGAAACGTCTTAGAAGGTTCATATTCTGAGTGTTTTGGTTCGGGTAGTTTTGAAAGAAAAAACTTCCCTTAAAAACTCACATTGACCATAACAGGTTGTTTTTCCTTCACAAGTTCATATAACGCAATTAAATGTACAGATGAGAAAAACATTCTCGACAATTTCTTCTTCAACTTAAAATTAAATGTTCCCCAACAAAATTTACCTTTGAAACCTTTTGTAAACCTTTTCCTAAATTTTGTTGTTTATATATAATTTAAATTCCACTGTTTCAATACACATGATGCACTTTTTATTATCTTACGAAAATTTAGTTTTATAAGTAAAACAATTTAAACATAAGACAAGCCTGCAAATATATCTTGTTAACCCTATATTGGAGTTTGGTAGAATGTATTAAACTATTGTTCTTCCTTATATCAGTACGAGACGCATTGCACTTAAAGATGAACTAACGTGAGGTTTAGAAACTTGTGCAAGCTGTTCTGACTCCTTAGTTTCTTTCTGTACCTGTACCAAATCAGGAATATGCCATTTGGTATCCATTCGTTTGATGTATTTGAGCTTTTGATTTTGACATTTGATAAGGGACTTTCCGTTGAAATTTCCTCGGAGTTTAGAATTTGTTTCATTTGACTGTTTCCCTAAGGTAAAATAGTTATTCCATAACGACCATTTTCTTTTCATATAAGATGACATTTATTAAATCTTTAGAATCAAATTAAAAAGGAACCGAATGACCTTTCAATATGTTCAGCTTATATTGTTCCTTAACTTATTGTCTTCCCACTTAAAGATTCAATTTTGAATTCATGATATTTTCTAATTTTGTACATCCTTAATATCAGTAGGAGACTTATTGCACTTAACAAAGTTACTTCCTGGTTTCTTTTATAAATAATAAATAAAATGTAGTTTATGCTATAACGAAGTTTATATTTAAAAATGATATTGCGTTTTAATCCTTTTGCGTCGTTTTAACGTTTTGATAAATGCGGATATTCTGCACTAGAACCGAGAAGTAACACATGATCTGTCTTTGTAATATATGGACAGAAAATCAGAATACTCCTGTGTAATACAATTCTTATTATTTTATTTCATTCTAACTGAAAGAATTAAGACAAATAGCTTTATAACATAGACATTTATAAATTGTATGTCATCACGATGACCTGCGCATTAAAGTGATTAATTCTAACTTTAAAGTGTTGATTATAGACTGCATGCAACACACGATTTCAGAACTACAATTATTAACACTTTAATGTGACATCTTTTATCAAACGGCGTGAAAAACAATTTTAGCGCAGACACCTTATTCCGACAAAGTAATGATTAAAGATTGTAAATCTTGATTTATATTATCGATGGGCCAAAAGCACGTTTAAAAATCGTACATTAAAATTCACAATTGTGATGAAAATAATCAACACTTTAAGTGCGTTCCTTTTAAAATTGCTAAACGATGATGACTGATGTACCCATATTTTGACTATTATATTTAGTGTGTCTGTTTATTTAACGCATCAATGTAAAAATATCGGAAATTGATGAGACTGTCATTAAAGTGAGAGGATTAGCGCTATAGAACCAGGTTTAATCCACCATTTTCTACATTTTAAAATGCCTGTACCAAGTCGGGAATATGACAGTTTTTGTCCATTCGTTTTTGATGCGTTTTGTTATTTGATTTTGCCATGTGATTATGGACTTTCGCAATTGATCTTCCCCTAAGTCAGTATTTTTGTGATTTTACTTTTTTCCATGTTTGTATGTTTGTTATGATAATGTTATCACTAGTCTACGTATTTGTCTGCATAAACTCTTAAAAGGAGGCATTGTATTTTGAGGTACACTAATTGTCTTGTTCTTATTTGATCTAGATTGTTTTCATATTTTGTTCTGTCATACGTTACAAAATTGAATCAGTGAATAACACAACCAAATGAGACAAAACATGAATTGATGTACTTTTCCCTTAATCTCATCATTTATATGTCCAAAGTACAGCTTGTGTATTCAAAGAAACACAGGTTTATGATATATTTGTATAGTAGTATACAAGACATACTTTTGTGTTATGCGCTGTTCAGCATGTACATTGTAATACTCACCACTGAATTCTCTATATGTCAAACAATTTTCTGTTGCAGGTTAAAAATTAGATATTAAGAAAAACCAACAATGAATTCAGACGATGAAGATGATGATCTCGTGCTGCAATGTCTATACGATGAATTTACACTACTGGAGGTTGTAATGGAAGGCGACTTCGAAAGTGTACAGAGCATACTTGATGATAATCCTACAGTTGATGAGTTAAATGAAAGGGACAGGACAGGAAAGGTATACCTTTATTTTACTATGATTTGCAATTACCATAACCGTTATATACAACATTATATTTTGCATTTTGAGTTCAAATTCACGTTTTTGTGAACTGAAACGTTTTTGAGAGCAAAAATCCCACCCACTACTTATGGTCGAATAGAATAAGTCATTGTTCAAGATATAAACTGCAAATGTTTATCCCTATTTCCTTCTTATACGTCATTAAATATTTTGTTAGATCAGCTTTACTTTCTCGTTATCTTGGCTTCTTTAAACAGTTATCTAAATGCTAATTAACACTGGGTGATTTTCAAGAGCACCTGCAAGTCATTTAATGATGGCTTATATTTACAAATCACTGTCTTGGTGTAGACACACTGTTGTAATTTTAACGACACAATAATGCGCTTATCTAAAGCAAATACTATATCATCAATTATCATTTTTGCTATTTAAAAACATTATATACCAAACCTAATATGTATTATCAAATCAAAATAACACATATAAATAGTAACACCCCAAAATATTATCTTTAGCTCATATATCTCGTCACGTGTTTGACAACTTATACATCGTTTGATATCTAGTATTCAGATTCAGGCATTCCTGATAGAGAAAGCATGTAAAAAAAAAAAAAAAAAAAAAATGTAATTGATAATAATTGCTGTTTTTATTCTTACTCACAAAACCATTTTATTACATCATGTTCTACATAAGGAAATGCCTGTAAAACGTTTGAAATATGAGAGCTGTTTTGCATTCGTTTGATGAGTTTAAGCTTGCTTTTAAGTTTGCAATTTGATAATGAACTTTCCGTTTTGAATTTCAGTATTTTTTTTCCATTTTGGACTTTGTCTAGAGTACTCTTGTTTGTAGTTAAGGTGTTTATTGTCACAATTTTGTCTGACTATTGCTGATCCTATCACCTGTTTAAAGATGGAAAACCTATGTCATACTTACTTTCCAATTAAAAAAACAACAATTTCTAAAAAAAAACACCTTTAAAATAAAATGTCTTGTAGCATTATCGTTAATAATTCCTTACATAATCTCTTTTTAATCGCTATTTCGACTTTAAATTACGCTGGATAATGTTCCAGAATACTAGCAGGTTATTAAATGATGGCTTAGGTTAACAAATTACTGGAGTAGCTCAGACAATGGTGTAATCTCAACGACACAATATATCGTCGATGATTAATGCTCTTTACGGTTCTTATGGATGTAAATGCTTGGCTGGCGATAGATGGACTTTAATTGAATGGCTGCCGATGTTATAGCTCCTTTTTTTTATATTTAAGCCGGGAGACGATATCATGGCGTCGAGCAACATTTTTAATATATAATTGAGATCAGTACTATCGTTTCCCAAGGACTGCCAGAATTATCTTGTTTACAATATATACCTTTATAGGACAGTGTAACATGCATAGTGTACACATATGATAGATAAGCCAAAAAAAAAAACCCAAGAAAAACATCAAAAGATGTGAGCAACACGATTCTCAACATGAAGCATTAAAGAAAAACTACAAATCACAAATTAGCGATTACAAATTCACCCGTTCCCTTTGGAGTTCATGCTATTTTTCCATGTCTGTATGCCATGTTTGATATGTAAACTCAATGATTTAAGAAGTTTGCATTCTGTGACCTTAATCTGTTTAAGTGAAGTCATTCGCAGAAATACTTATTTAATACACGAATCGTTCACAATTTCTCCTCTTTTAGACTTCATACCATATGATGCTTTTGTAAAGATAGTACAAATAGAAGTCAAATCTAAATCATATAATGATTTCTGCAACTAAAAGTTTGAATAAGCAACTTAAAAAAAAATCAATTGATAAGCATGTGATATAACCCGAATATAAAAATAAACTACTCGTCATGATGATATACATTTGTAAATGCAATGTTTTCAAACAATCCAACGATTCACTTTATTTAAACGTGTTAAAGGAGTCAGATGTTCAGAAGTAGTCGTTTGTTGATGTGGTTTATAAGTCGATGCCACTGCTGGTGGACGTTTCGTCCCCGAGGGTATCACCAGCCCAGTAGTCAGCACTTCGGTGTTGACATGAATATCAATTATATGGTCATTTTTATAAATTTTCTGTTTACAAAACTTTGATTTTTTTTGAAAAACTAAGGATTTTTTTACCCGAGGAGTAGATTACCTTAGCCGTATTTGGCACAATTTTTTGGAATTTTGGGTCCTCAATGCTCTTCAACTTTGTATTTGTTTGGATTTTTAACTATTTTGATCTGAACGTCACTGATGAGTCTTATGTAGACGAAACGCGCGTCTGGCGTATAAAATTATAATCCTGGTACTTTTGATAACTATTTACACCACTGGGTCGATGCCACTGCTGGTGGACGTTTCGTCCCCGATGGTATCACCAGCCCAGTAGTCAGCACTTCGGTGTTGACATGAATATCAATTATATGGTCATTTTCATAAATTTTCTGTTTACAAAACTTTGAATTTTGTCGAAAAACTTAAGGATTTTCTTACCCCAGGAGTAGATTACCTTAGCCGTATTTGGCACAACTTTTTGGAATTTTGGGTCCTCAATGCTCTTCAACTTTGTATTTGTTTGGATTTTTAACTATTTTGATCTGAGCGTCACTGATGAGTCTTATGTAGACGAAACGCGCGTCTGGCGTATAAAATTATAATCCTGGTACTTTTGATAACTATTTACACCACTGGGTCGATGCCACTGCTGGTGGACGTTTCGTCCCCGAGGGTATCACCAGCCCAGTAGTCAGCACTTCGGTGTTGACATGAATATCAATTATATGGTCATTTTTATAAATTTTCTGTTTACAAAACTTTGAATTTTGTCGAAAAACTAAGGATTTTCTTACCCCAGGAGTAGATTACCTTAGCGATATTGACGACTTCAAGTCTAAACCTCCTGATTGCACTTGTGCTAGTTCCCAATTCACATATAATCCCGCTGGCCACGTTATTACCGGTGACCTTAACATTGTTAATAACACTTCTCTACGAAACGTGTTATCGAAAGGTCCGAAATATCGTGAGCCTAAATCCATCAATTGGAAATACAACTTTAAAATTTTGATGGATTCAGTCGAGGATTATGCCAGGCAATGGGCTAAGCGCGAAAAGGAAGACGTAGACACTCTATCCGAATGGATAAAGGCAGTGAGGTCCTTAATACAAATCAGAATTAAGAAACTGAATGGGTCCATCAATGCCCATGCTACGTCAATTTTTAAAGACCCAAATGTTGCTAAACACCTATCCGACCTCCATGATAAATATGTTGTTGTCCCCGCAGACAAAGCCCCAAATAACATCGTTTTTGTCTGTAAAAGTCATTACATTAATTGCTTGATAAACGAATTAGGTATAGACAATTCACTTGGAAACTCAACATATACCCTCACGACACTTACCAAAGAGGAAATCCTGGATAATCATAGGTCTGTTCTTTGTTCCTTTGGTATTTCAACCAAAGATGAAGAACTGGATCTTCCATCACTGTATTGGATACCTAAACTACATAAGTGTCCTTACAAACAGCGGTATATTGCTGGGTCTTCCAAGTGCTCCACAAAACCTCTTTCTAAATTATTAACATCCATTTTATCAGCAATCAAAGACGGGCTTCAAAGTTATTGTGAAACTGCCTATTCTAGAGGTGGCGTGAATCAGATGTGGATACTTAAAAATTCCAAAGATCTTTTAGAGTACATACAATCTAACTCTCTTTCATCTTGTAACAGTATTAAAACATTTGACTTCTCTACTCTTTACACAAGTATTCCACATTCCAAACTTAAAGACAAATTAAAAGAGTTGGTATTACTTTGCTTCATAAAAAAGAATGGCCAACGTAGATACAAGTATCTTGTCTTAGGGAGGAATAAATCCTACTTTGTAAAGAATCACTCTGATTCAAACAAAAAATTCTCTGAAACCGATATTATCAAGATGCTTGATTTCTTGATTGACAACATATTTGTTACGTTCGGAGGACGTGTTTTTCAACAGACTGTCGGCATACCAATGGGAACAAACTGTGCCCCTCTACTTGCTGACTTGATTCTTTATTATTATGAGGCTGACTTCATGCAGGAACTTCTTAGGAAGAAAGATAAGAAGTTAGCAATATCCTTTAACTCTACTTTCCGCTATATGGATGACGTTCTTTCACTAAACAATTCAAAATTTGGTGACTATGTGGAACGCATCTATCCCATCGAATTGGAGATAAAGGATACTACAGATACAGTTAAGTCAGCTTCATATCTTGACTTACATCTAGAAATTGACAATGAGGGTCGGTTGAAGACAAAACTTTACGACAAAAGAGATGATTTCAGCTTTCCAATTGTGAACTTTCCATTTCTAAGTAGCAACATTCCAGCAGCACCTGCATACGGGGTATATATCTCTCAATTGATACGATATTCCCGTGCTTGCATTTCCTATCATGATTTTCTTGATAGAGGGTTACTGCTCACAAGGAAGCTATTAAATCAAGAGTTCCAAATGGTGAAGTTGAAATCATCCCTTCGTAAATTTTACGGACGCCATCACGAGTTGGTTGACCGTTATGGAATAACCATTTCACAAATGATATCGGATATGTTCCTCACGTCGTAACTACAATCCCCTTCCCTTTCATGAATTTGACCTACCGAATTAGACTATTTACCGGATTTGTAATCACATAAGCAACACGACGGGTGCCGCATGTGGAGCAGGATCTGCTTACCCTTCCGGAGCACCTGAGATCACCCCTAGTTTTTGGTGGGGTTCGTGTTGTTTATTCTTTAGTTTTCTATGTTGTGTCATGTGTACTATTGTTTTTCTGTTTGTCTTTTTCATTTTTAGCCATGGCGTTGTCAGTTTGTTTTAGATTTATGAGTTTGACTGTCCCTTTGGTATCTTTCGTCCATCTTTTAGCCGTATTTGGCACAACTTTTTGGAATTTTGGGTCCTCAATGCTCTTCAACTTTGTATTTGTTTGGATTTTTAACTATTTTGATCTGAGCGTCACTGATGAGTCTTATGTAGACGAAACGCGCGTCTGGCGTATAAAATTATAATCCTGGTACTTTTGATAACTATTTACACCACTGGGTCGATGCCACTGCTGGTGGACGTTTCGTCCCCGAGGGTATCACCAGCCCAGTAGTCAGCACTTCGGTGTTGACATGAATATCAATTATATGGTCATTTTTATAAATTTTCTGTTTACAAAACTTTGAATTTTTCGAAAAACTAAGGATTTTCTTACCCCAGGAGTAGATTACCTTAGCCGTATTTGGCACAACTTTTTGGAATTTTGGGTCCTCAATGCTCTTCAACTTTGTATTTGTTTGGTCTTTTAACTATTTTGATCTGAGCGTCACTGATGAGTCTTATTCAACCCACCACTTTTATTCCCCTTTAAAAGTGTCCTGTACCAAGTCAGGAAGATGGCCATTGTTATAATATTGTTCGTTTCTGTGTGTGTTGCATTTTAACGTTGTGTCGTTTGTGTATTCTCTTATTTTTTAGATAAGACGTGGCACGGTACTTATCTATCCCAAATTCTTGTATTTGGTTTTGATGTTATATTTGTTATTCTCGTGGTGTTTTGTGTGTTGCTTTTCGGTGTTGTGTCGTTGTTCTCCTCTTATATTTAATGCGTTTCCCTCGGTTTTAGTTTGTTACCCCGATTTTGTTTTTTGTCCATGGATTTATGAGTTTTGAACAGCGGTATACTACTGTTGCCTTTACTTATGTAGACGAAACGCACATCTGGCGTATAAAATTATAATCCTGGTACTTTTGATAACTATTTACACCACTGGGTCGATGCCACTGCTGGTGGACGTTTCGTCCCCGAGGGTATCACCAGCCCAGTAGTCAGCACTTCGGTGTTGACATGAATATCAATTATATGGTCATTTTCATAAATTTTCTGTTTACAAAACTTTGAATTTTGTCGAAAAACTTAAGGATTTTCTTACCCCAGGAGTAGATTACCTTAGCCGTATTTGGCACAACTTTTTGGAATTTTGGGTCCTCAATGCTCTTCAACTTTGTATTTGTTTGGATTTTTAACTATTTTGATCTGAGCGTCACTGATGAGTCTTATGTAGACGAAACGCGCGTCTGGCGTATAAAATTATAATCCTGGTACTTTTGATAACTATTTACACCACTGGGTCGATGCCACTGCTGGTGGACGTTTCGTCCCCGAGGGTATCACCAGCCCAGTAGTCAGCACTTCGGTGTTGACATGAATATCAATTATATGGTCATTTTTATAAATTTTCTGTTTACAAAACTTTGAATTTTGTCGAAAAACTAAGGATTTTCTTACCCCAGGAGTAGATTACCTTAGCGATATTGACGACTTCAAGTCTAAACCTCCTGATTGCACTTGTGCTAGTTCCCAATTCACATATAATCCCGCTGGCCACGTTATTACCGGTGACCTTAACATTGTTAATAACACTTCTCTACGAAACGTGTTATCGAAAGGTCCGAAATATCGTGAGCCTAAATCCATCAATTGGAAATTCAACTTTAAAATTTTGATGGATTCAGTCGAGGATTATGCCAGGCAATGGGCTAAGCGCGAAAAGGAAGACGTAGACACTCTATCCGAATGGATAAAGGCAGTGAGGTCCTTAATACAAATCAGAATTAAGAAACTGAATGGGTCCATCAATGCCCATGCTACGTCAATTTTTAAAGACCCAAATGTTGCTAAACACCTATCCGACCTCCATGATAAATATGTTGTTGTCCCCGCAGACAAAGCCCCAAATAACATCGTTTTTGTCTGTAAAAGTCATTACATTAATTGCTTGATAAACGAATTAGGTATAGACAATTCACTTGGAAACTCAACATATACCCTCACGACACTTACCAAAGAGGAAATCCTGGATAATCATAGGTCTGTTCTTTGTTCCTTTGGTATTTCAACCAAAGATGAAGAACTGGATCTTCCATCACTGTATTGGATACCTAAACTACATAAGTGTCCTTACAAACAGCGGTATATTGCTGGGTCTTCCAAGTGCTCCACAAAACCTCTTTCTAAATTATTAACATCCATTTTATCAGCAATCAAAGACGGGCTTCAAAGTTATTGTGAAACTGCCTATTCTAGAGGTGGCGTGAATCAGATGTGGATACTTAAAAATTCCAAAGATCTTTTAGAGTACATACAATCTAACTCTCTTTCATCTTGTAACAGTATTAAAACATTTGACTTCTCTACTCTTTACACAAGTATTCCACATTCCAAACTTAAAGACAAATTAAAAGAGTTGGTATTACTTTGCTTCATAAAAAAGAATGGCCAACGTAGATACAAGTATCTTGTCTTAGGGAGGGATAAATCCTACTTTGTAAAGAATCACTCTGATTCAAACAAAAAATTCTCTGAAACCGATATTATCAAGATGCTTGATTTCTTGATTGACAACATATTTGTTACGTTCGGAGGACGTGTTTTTCAACAGACTGTCGGCATACCAATGGGAACAAACTGTGCCCCTCTACTTGCTAACTTGTTTCTTTATTATTATGAGGCTGACTTCATGCAGGAACTTCTTAGGAAGAAAGATAAGAAGTTAGCAATATCCTTTAACTCTACTTTCCGCTATATAGATGACGTTCTTTCACTAAACAATTCAAAATTTGGTGACTATGTGGAACGCATCTATCCCATCGAATTGGAGATAAAGGATACTACAGATACAGTTAAGTCAGCTTCATATCTTGACTTACATCTAGAAATTGACAATGAGGGTCGGTTGAAGACAAAACTTTACGACAAAAGAGATGATTTCAGCTTTCCAATTGTGAACTTTCCATTTCTAAGTAGCAACATTCCAGCAGCACATGCATACGGGGTATATATCTCTCAATTGATACGATATTCCCGTGCTTGCATTTCCTATCATGATTTTCTTGATAGAGGGTTACTGCTCACAAGGAAGCTATTAAATCAAGAGTTCCAAATGGTGAAGTTGAAATCATCCCTTCGTAAATTTTACGGACGCCATCACGAGTTGGTTGACCGTTATGGAATAACCATTTCACAAATGATATCGGATATGTTCCTCACGTCGTAACTACAATCCCCTTCCCTTTCATGAATTTGACCTACCGAATTAGACTATTTACCGGATTTGTAATCACATAAGCAACACGACGGGTGCCGCATGTGGAGCAGGATCTGCTTACCCTTCCGGAGCACCTGAGATCACCCCTAGTTTTTGGTGGGGTTCGTGTTGTTTATTCTTTAGTTTTCTATGTTGTGTCATGTGTACTATTGTTTTTCTGTTTGTCTTTTTCATTTTTAGCCATGGCGTTGTCAGTTTGTTTTAGATTTATGAGTTTGACTGTCCCTTTGGTATCTTTCGTCCATCTTTTAGCCGTATTTGGCACAACTTTTTGGAATTTTGGGTCCTCAATGCTCTTCAACTTTGTATTTGTTTGGATTTTTAACTATTTTGATCTGAGCGTCACTGATGAGTCTTATGTAGACGAAACGCGCGTCTGGCGTATAAAATTATAATCCTGGTACTTTTGATAACTATCTACACCACTGGGTCGATGCCACTGCTGGTGGACGTTTCGTCCCCGAGGGTATCACCAGCCCAGTAGTCAGCACTTCGGTGTTGACATGAATATCAATTATATGGTCATTTTTATAAATTTTCTGTTTACAAAACTTTGAATTTTTCGAAAAACTAAGGATTTTCTTACCCCAGGAGTAGATTACCTTAGCCGTATTTGGCACAACTTTTTGGAATTTTGGGTCCTCAATGCTCTTCAACTTTGTATTTGTTTGGTCTTTTAACTATTTTGATCTGAGCGTCACTGATGAGTCTTATGTAGACGAAACGCACGTCTGGCGTATAAAATTATAATCCTGGTACTTTTGATAACTATTTACACCACTGGGTCGATGCCACTGCTGGTGGACGTTTCGTCCCCGAGGGTATCACCAGCCCAGTAGTCAGCACTTCGGTGTTGATATGAATATCAATTATATGGTCATTTTCATAAATTTTCTGTTTACAAAACTTTGAATTTTGTCGAAAAACTTAAGGATTTTCATACCCCAGGAGTAGATTACCTTAGCCGTATTTGGCACAACTTTTTGGAATTTTGGGTCCTCAATGCTCTTCAACTTTGTATTTGTTTGGATTTTTAACTATTTTGATCTGAGCGTCACTGATGAGTCTTATGTAGACGAAACGCGCGTCTGGCGTATAAAATTATAATCCTGGTACTTTTGATAACTATTTACACCACTGGGTCGATGCCACTGCTGGTGGACGTTTCGTCCCCGAGGGTATCACCAGCCCAGTAGTCAGCACTTCGGTGTTGACATGAATATCAATTATATGGTCATTTTTATAAATTTTCTGTTTACAAAACTTTGAATTTTGTCGAAAAACTAAGGATTTTCTTACCCCAGGAGTAGATTACCTTAGCCGTATTTGGCACAACTTTTTGGAATTTTTGGTCCTCAATGCTCTTCAACTTTGTATTTGTTTGGATTTTTAACTATTTTGATCTGAGCGTCACTGATGAGTCTTATGTAGACGAAACGCGCGTCTGGCGTATAAAATTATAATCCTGGTACTTTTGATAACTATTATAAGTGATCCTCCTTTTTCGTTTTTTATATAGAACATACCGTTGATTTTACCGTTAGAATGGTTTAACACATATCATTGTTGGGCCCTTGATAACTTGCTGTTCGGTGTGAGTTAACGCTCTATGCTGAGACCGTACTTTGACCTATAATCGTTTACTTTTACATTTTGTTTTCAACACTGATACTATACGATGGCACCCTACCATGGCAGTTGGGTTTTAGTTCGATTTGTATTTACGATGATTGTCAGTGTTCCTGTCGATGATCAGTTGTTATCTCCGGGAACTCAGGTGTTTTCCGACAATAAAAATTGACAGTCATGATTTAATTAGGAGTCCTGAATGTGGTATTAAATGAAAACAATCAATTCACTTACACATAAGATATAGATATAAATAAACTTATCATAGATACCAGGATTAAAATTTCATATATACGCCAGACGCGTGTTTCGTCTACAAAAGACTCATCAGTGACGCTCGAATAAAAAAATGTTTGAAAGGCCAAAATGAAGTGCGAAGTTGAAGAGCATTAAAAGATATATGTTAAAATTTATGTGTTGAACGTAACGCCTTGCCTTTCTTAGAATGCAATTGAAATAATTAATTATAGTGACGTTTATGTAATGCCCAATTAGTCAATTTTAATTTGATTTGGTTGAATTTGGTCTCTCATCGATTTATTTATTTTTACTTTAGAAAAGTTTAAGGAAGCAAAACAAGTAAATAGTCACAGCTTGTCCTTCTAATCCATTGTAACCAGTTTCCTATCAAATGGGTCTTAATGACAATCATAGATAGAAAATATTAATCAGAGTACAGTTTATACGCGAAAGGAAACCATTGTGTCGTGTTTAATGTCTAATGATAGTCTTAAACCTATGATTTAAGTAAAAATATTTAAGAACATTTCCTGATTGGAAGAAGTAATGTGATTTCATTAGATAACGATACCATGCTCAAACATGTTACAGTTGAACAACCTTTAAATATTAAGCAACCTTCATTTGATACATGAATGACCTTATAAGCAGCTTTACCAGCACGTATGTTGTATCCCTTCAGATTTAATTTCCGACTTGATGCGTTTAAACTTTTAAACTTAAAATCATTGTTATTGCTTAACAGTAAAATAATAGAAATATAGAACCCCTCGAAAATTAAAAACGTGGAGTCCGTATTCAAATGGCAAAATCAAAAGGTCAAAAGGTCAAACACATCAAATAAAAGGATAACCGGATTGCGTTCAATATTGTAGCAGCTACGTAGTGCTACGTAAATTTTGACAATTGAACGTGTAGCTATATACTAGTTGTTGAATATATATTGATAGCAGCTACGTAGCCGCTACGTAGCTGCTACGATATTGAACTCAACCCAGCTGTCATAATTCTGATTTAGTACAGGCAGTTTCTTATGTAGAAAAATATCATCAATTGTTTTCCAGTATATTCAGGTTTTTTTTGGTTTTTTTTTAGGTTTTATTGTTTTTGTTTATGAATAAATTGAGATAGTGTATATTCATGAAGTTCTTAATATGTGTTTCCGTTTCTCTTTTTATATATATAGATTAGACCGTTGATTTTACTGTTTGAATATTTTTTGAAGTACTGAGGCTTTTCTACCCAAGGCATAGGTTACTTAGCTGTATATAGGAAAACCATTAGGATTTTTTGGTTCTCAATGTTCTTCAACTTCGTATTTTGTAGACAAAACGAGCGTCTGGCGCAAATACAAAATTTCAATGTTGATATCTATGATTTTATTAACACTAGTCATTACTGGGGCCCGTTTATATAGCTACTTGTATGGTGTGAGATCAGGCTCAATGTTGAAGATTGTACTTTAACCTATAATGGTTTACTTTACCAAATTGTGACATGGATGGAGAGCTGTCTCCTTGACACTCATACCACATCTTCTGATATTTATATACCAGATATTCCGTGACATGAAGACCCATAATTTCATGGTTACATTTGTTCGGTGTGTACATTATATTTTTTGTTCAGCTTACATGAGGCAGAAAAATAATACAAACAATATACCATTTTAGTTTTGTTTTTTTCTCACATTGTTGTCAATTTAATGGAGTTGTTTGTAATATATGGGAAGAGAGTAAGGTTTTATGAAGCGGGGTAAACTTAGTGCTAAATAAGGATTTTATCATCCATTCAAATTAAAATAAAATTATATACATGACATTTATAATTGCTTCTCCAGAAAAAAGTGAAGCAAAACACTGAACCCTATTAATATTAAATATCAAAAAGGGGACATTTCATTAAAAAACAAGACCAAGATTAAATCACCAGTACTCAGTGAAGCCATGGTACATGGAACGATACTGTGAATTGATATGAGAATATGTATGCAATACTGATAAATTCTCAGGGGGGAAGTGTATATGTAAAAATCAAGACAGTGTTAAATGAATCATAGCAATTACATATGGAGTCAACGACTAATTGAAATTGAAAGTTTAAATTTTCGAGAAATTGAATACGTGGCTGTATTCCCTCATTGATAGAAACATTTACCTTATCCTTCATTTCTATGACTGGTTTAATTTTCATAAAATTTTACCAAATATTTATTTTGACCTTTTGAACAAATATAAATTTCATTGGCTGTATAGCAGTTTGACAAACATGAAAGTTGATCATTGAGAAGCCTAATATTTTTTTAACAATAAAACTAATTGAAACATTAAAACGATTTTTACAGAGTTGTCTCCCTATGTGTTATGTACCATCTTACCATTAAAAACCATGACAGTGTCACTTCACAGTCTTCTTCATATTCATCAGGAAAAAAATTAGAAATATGAAAAAAGAAGATGTCGGTTTCTTTTTGTAGTGGCATGGAGCATTTAATATGCAATATCTTTCTTCAGAAGTCAAAGACCGTTTAATTGTTTTCAAAAGTACTTTAATCCAGAAAATATTTGCGGTTTTATTTCATTAATAGTGAACAATGTTCAATTATCTCGAACATAATCTGAAACAAGAATCCAATCTTCTTTCAGTTTGTTTGCATCCGATATGTTAGTTGAACAAAACTCTTACGATATTCTTTCGGTAATTAGACATTCGATTACTTTTCTCATTAATCTTTCTTCAATTTCAAGTCCAATAGAAATGAAATTGAATTTACAGATCCTCGCATAGAACTGGGAAAATGAAAGAAAAAAGAATGAATTAGATAAGACAATGACAATAGCAACTCCAAATGAATGGAGAAGATAGTTCTGACCTTTCGTATAAGTATATGGTTTTATACAAAAACAAACATGTATCGATACTAAAGGTTATATTGCAATCTTTACATATAAGCATTTAAATGCGAAAAATCTATATGACATACATTAAAACATTGAAATCCGCTTCGTTTGTTTGTACCTGTCCTAAGTCAGGCATCTGTTTTTCAGTAGTTTTCGTTTGTTGACGTGGTTCATGAGTGTTTCTCGTTTTTATTTTTGTTTCTATAAATCAGAACGTTGGTTTGTCCCGTTTGAATGATTTTATACTTGTCATTTTTATAGCTTTATAGCTTGTTGTTCGATGTGAGCCTATTGTCCGTGTTTAAGACCGTACTTTTACCTGTAATAGTTTACATTTACAAATTGTGACATGTATGAGAAAGTTGTCAAAACATATATTCTTATATCTATGTCCAGTCACGTGGTGCACTGACCATATAAGGCCTTCAGTCACAACTTTCACTGATGATATAGGAATCAATCATTTTCTCTTATCCGTGACGACTTTGTATATCGTTATGTGTCAAATCAATAGGGTATTACTGTCTATAGTCTGTTGTATCGTTATGTGTCAAGTCAATAGGGTATTACTGTCTATAGTCTGTTGTATATCGTTATGTGTCAAGTCAATAGGGTATTACTGTCTATAGTCTGTTGTATCGTTATGTGTCAAGTCAATAGGGTATTACTGTCTATAGTCTGTTGTATCGTTATGTGTCAAGTCAATAGGGTATTACTGTCTATAGTCTGTTATATCGTTATGTGTTAAGTCAATAGGGTATTACTGTCTATAGTCTGTTGTATCATTATGTGTCAGGTCAACAGGGTATTACTGTCTATAGTCTGTTATATCATTATGTGTCAAGTCAATAGGGTATTACTGTCTATAGTCTGTTGTATCGTTATGTGTCAGGTCAATGGGGTATTACTGTCTATAGTCTGTTGTATCGTTATGTGTCAGGTCAACAGGGTATTACTGTCTATAGTCTGTTGTATCGTTATGTGTCAAGTCAATAGGGTATTACTGTATATAGTCTGTTGTATCGTTATGTGTCAAGTCAATAGGGTATTACTGTCTATAGTCTGTTGTATCGTTATGTGTCAAGTCAATAGGGTATTACTGTCTATAGTCTTTTGTATATCGTTATGTGTCAAGTCGATAGGGTATTACTGTCTATAGTCTGTTGTATATCGTTATGTGTCAAGTCAATAGGGTATTACTGTCTATAGTCTGTTGTATATTGTTATGTGTCAAGTCAATAAGGTATTGATGTCTATAGTCTGTTGTATATCGTTATGTGTTAAGTCAATAGGGTATTACTGTCTATAGTCTGTTGTATATCGTTATGTGTCAAGTCAATAGGGTATTAATGTCTATAGTCTGTTGTATATCGTTATGTGTCAAGTCAATAGGGTATTACTGTCTATAGTCTGTTGTTTGCCGATAGCACTACAGTACTTTAATTACTTGAATAGATACACATAATCATTACTGACATGTATTCCTCAAAGTTAGAACAAGATAATTTTGTGTTTATATTGCATCCTAGAGTATGAACTGATATAAGAAAAAACTGTAATGTAATCGCCAATGTGACAACTCTCTACCAGAGACCAACTGATATAGAAGTTTAGCTCTATAGACAACCATACTGCTCAATGAATAAACGACTATGTATACATGCAATAGTAGATAATAAGCTGAATAATATCTGTTAAGAAATATCTCACCTTAGCCCTAAACAATGACAATCTATAAAACAAACAAAAACAACCATTAAAACTAATGTCTTAGGTGCATTATTATTACAATGAGATTCGAACAAGCCAAAAACAAATGGTTTAAAGAAATGTTATGATGGTCAATGGGACAAATGTCGTCAGAGACCAACTGGCACAAGAGAGAATTATACTAATTATTAAAACAATAATATATAAACCAAAGAAATTAAACCATTCAGACTGTTTTTTTTTTATAAGGTAAATAAGATGCGTTAAATGTTTTTCAATAAGCATTGACATTTTAAAAAGACAGATTTATCAGCAAAGGCATATAGTTTGTTTTTCTTCTTACTGCTATAGAAAAGCAAAGTCCGTTCAAAGTCTTGTCATTGTTTACGAATAACTTTAAGTTTTTATAATCACTTACTCTATTTCTAAGATGACCTCATCTGCAGGTGTCACAACAAATCGTTGATTCTAATTAGTGGTCTCTTCTATGTTTGGGTCAACTCTATTTACATGGGTCAACATAAAGCGTTGATTCTGATAAGAAGCAATTAGTATGCAGACTCTGACTTTTTCGTTTGACTACTTATAAATGGTTTACAAATCAGCTCCCGGCATTATATTATTTGTAAAAAGTGAGACGTATTTTGCTTAACGGAACCACATCATTATTTTTTTCTTAAAAGCAGAAATATATTTCTGGGCATTTGTGTACGGTTAAATTGTGGAAAATATTTGTCAAAAGAACTTATTATCGATGAAAGAACTAACTGTACCATTTTCCATATCAACAACAATTATTGCATTATTTTGGCGCGTTTTTCACATGCACCGGAAATTTATGTACAGAAAGTTTTGTTGTAAGTTTGAAATGTTTTGATTTTGAGTTAACAACCCCTAATTAAGTAAACTCGACTGAGACGCCATAACTTTCACTGACTAGTTACATATTTATTTTATTTGTGCAAATGTTGAAATATATAGAAATAATTCAGAAATTTTAGTCATTTTTACATGCTAACAGATTGAAAAAAAAAAGCTTTGGAATCCATCATTTTTTAAATTTTTTAACATATCAAATCAAATAATTAGTTTTGGAAAAATATAAAAACAAAGTTTTTTTCACATACATGTACTTCCATACCACATTTGTAAGCATCTATGCAAACTTCATATGATCTCTTTAACATCTGTATGTACATGATTTCTACATCTAGTTGATCTTTCTACAGATGTTCATACATATTCTGTGAATTCAGTTACCCTTTATACAGACTTATATACATATTTTGTAAATACTCATCCGTTTAAAATGTTTCATTTCATTCCATTATATAGTAGTTTTATTTGCGGTAAGACAGAAAATAATCAATTTTGATCCTTTTATTGAATTTCAATGTAATGTTTTGGCTTTAATCGAATTTTGTTTAGGATTCAGTGAAGTTGAAAAAGATTGAAATTTTAATTGTAGTTATTATTCTGTCAGAACTGACATCATGGATTCAATCAAACTGCAACAGCGTTGTTATTTTATTATTATATTTGACTGCATGATCAAAAATCGTACTAAATAAACAATTAAAGACAACAAGTGCAATTATTTATCTTTGAAATGATTAATTTTTTAGTTAAAATGAACTTTCGCATTCACTCAACATTGTACTGCAGGCAACACATTAAACAAAAAAACTGTTGTTTTCTATTTCAGACCGCACTGGCACATGCATGTTTTAGTGGCTATCTGCCGATTGTTGAAGTTTTATCTGAGGTGCCAGGGGTTGATGTAAACTTATCAGACAAAGAAGGCAACACACCGCTTATATTTGCATCTCAAGCAGGTAATTAGTTTAGTACACGATTTATAATATCGGCATACACATGAAGCAGGTAAAGTGTTACAAGATCAATACAATCTGTATACACATAAAGCAGGAAACAAACCGCTTATATTTGTATCACAAGCAGGTAAAATAGCACAATATTTATAATATCTGCATTCACATGGAGCAGGCAATTTATATTATAACCACACTGTTTACGTGTTAACAAGCTCAGTAGGTACATTTTACAAGATACATATCTTCTTCACACATTCTACGCATGAACATCAACATAGAATACATGTCCTTAGCATGCTATATACATTTAATCACGGTGTTGGGACATCGCCAGTCGTCAGGACTATTTGTTATCAATTGCCAATTTACATGATTGTTGTTCCTTTTTATTTCTTGAACTTCTTGAACTTAAGCCAGTAAAATATACGTATTGTTAACAAAAGTAAAAAAATAAATAAAGTATGTCATCAATATAACAAAATGAAGTCTTTTACTGTTATAAAACAATGTTGACAGTATGACATAATGTCCTTGAAGAACAAAATAATATTCGATAATGATGCGTTTCCCTCAGGGGTTAGATAGTTAGTTTTATATTCATTTATTTACGAATTTGTCTATAAAAGGATTATCACGTTAATCGTCTCCAGTTCGTGAAATGTCATTCGTTCATTAAGGAAGTTCGCTTCTCAGTTTCAAAGTAATTAACTTTTCAAAACAATAGTTTATATAGATAGGGGATTAATAAAGGAATCCAAAGAGCAAAAAAAAATATAGAGGTCACCTTGCTTGTTTTCGAGATATTAACTATTGACATTTTGGCGGGAAAATATTCATTCTTCACTTTTCAAAGCTTTATCATTGACAAGTTGAAGTTCTCAAAAACTGTTAAATGTAATCAAAGTTTTACAGATGCTTATCATTAATCATGTAAAAGATTTACAAAAAGAAAAATGGGGGTCACAGGGCAATTTTAGCAATGCATTCAAATGGATAAAACCAGAGGATTCCGAAAATCTGACAAAAAAATCTAAAACATGACAAGCCAGCTCGACTGTGATGTTTTCTGATTTCAGTTTATTTTTGTAGAGTAACTTACTTATTGTTTACATACGGGACATTATCAAAAGAGGGACGAAAGATACCAAAGGGACAGTCAAACTCATTAATCTAAAACAAACTGACAACGCCATGGCTAAAAATGAAAAAGACAAACAGAAAAACAATAGTACACACGACACAACATAGAAAACTAAAGAATAAACAACACGAACCCCACCGTCATGTCAACAAAACACTAATTTATAGAGTACAAAGCACAACATAATATTGTGGGGTTGGTTGAACGGGTACATAGAAATAGTTATCAAAAGTACGCCAGACGCGGGTTACGCCTACATAAGACTCATCAGTGACACCCATATCAAAATACCTATTAAGCCAAGCAAGTACAAAGTTGAAGAGCATTGAGGATCCAAAAGTCCAAAAAGTTGTGTCAAAAACGGCACATATATAGAAAATATATAGACAAAAGATAGGGAGAGAATGAAAGACAGAAAGAGTCATAGATTTTATATTTGTCTTCAGTTCAAGATACTTCAAGAGTTGTTTAAGTGTTGATCATGTGACAATGTGTAGTACGCAAAACAACATACATTAATTTCTATAACCAAACTAAAAAACCACATGAAAAAATATTAGATTAAGTTCCCTTACAATTAGTATCATTTTCTTCCAATAATATAACACGTTTAGTTTAATCATTTGAAATTTAAATTACACAATAATCTGTCTTTTTTACAAAATGTTGTTGCCCGCTTTCGAAGTATTGACATATCATATACAGCAAAGTACAAACAAATGTATCTTTAATATAGGAGTGGCATTTCTATTTGTTTTAATTTTCAACAATTCCAGTCATAAACAACAAGTGATGCTGACATAAAGATCGCAATTAGTTTGGTTTAAATTTCAACTTTTCGAGTAATAAATAATAAGTGATGCTGAAAATAATGACTGGAAAAAGTTGGAATTCTTTTTTATTTTAATGTTCAACTTTTACCGTATTAAACAATACGTTATGCTTATATAATGGATGGACAAAGACGCAATTAAATTTGTTTTACTATTCAACTTGTCCAGTAATAACAATAAGTCGTGCTAATATAATGTATGGAAAAAAAGTCGCATCACAGATGAAAGATTCTAATTTTACAACAGCGGAAATATATCTACAGAAAAATATTTTCGCATTTATATTTGTTTTAATATTCGTTTCCAGTAATAAACAATAACCAATGCTAACAATTATAATGGATGGACAAAATCGCATTACAGATAACAAATTAGAATTTTACAGCAGCGAAAAAACATCTGCAGAAAAAGTTTATTGGTGTTCTCCGATTGAGAAATCATCGCTGTATGTCAAAATGATAAACGTCACTGGAATAACAAGGTTACTATCAATTTGTTGACTAAATGCGTGAAAATTAGCCAAGAATTTCATTTACAATAGAAATCAATACAACTTCACACTCGTAATAGATTTTCCTGGTGAAGAAAGAATTCAATTAATTGAGAGAAAAGTAGCTTGTTTGACAACCTGAATTCATTTATAAAATATAGTGTTTTCAAAAGTCAAAAACATAGTTTATAATATTGAACGTAAAAAGCAACTGTGAAAAAAGTTCTTGATTTTTTTAATTTTTTTTTTCATTTCAACAACCTTTTCAATAATATGCTTGGTATACTAGACATGGTCTTTCAATACATCGATCGCAGTTTATCCTTATAAACCGAGTGCTGTCGGAAGTAAAAAAAAAATAGATGTCAATAGTGATATAAAGGGTTTTTCATACTAAAAGACAAAATCCAAACCCCTTTCAATTTTGCAATTACATTTTTCGTGTCAGGGCATTGTCTATAAATTCATTGAGCAAAGATTATCCGAAAAGATAGTTTTGTCAAAAGTAAAAAAAAAAGTTTTTAAATGTGATATTGTTGACAAAAAAAAAAAACTTGAAAGAGTTATTGATTTTTTTTTTTTTTCGTTTTTTTTTTAAATTTAAAATTTTTACTCTAGTAATAATATCAACCCTTTCAATTTTACAATTCAAAGTTTCTATAAAAGGTCATTGTCTCAAATTCCACTGAACGCAGAATAAACTTCAAAATGGATTTTATAGAAATGTATACACTTAATTAGTGCAGTTAATGCGTTGTACTGACGGAAAAAAAGTAATTAAGGTTAGATATTTATTTGAAATTAACTTGCTTCGAGATATAAGTGACAAAATCTGACTTCTTTTCAATAGATCAATCGATACTAAAAAATGAAGGATACATGTTTATTTAAACTTATTCATAGTTGATTTCTTTCAAATTTGAACTGATTTTATAAGAAAGTCGAAAGATACCAAATGAATATTCAAAATAAGAATGACAAATCGGATTAAATGTCCTCTACGGACCAGACGTCACTGCTTACTTGTACCTCCTGCACAACCAAACGATTGATAAACTAACTAACATGTAGTGACCATGGATATTTTCATTTCCTAGTCAACTTTACTTTGGGGATAATATATAAAAAATAAAGCGGTAGACAGCTAAAACATTATATTAGCGCACAGGGCAATAACATTATTCATGTGGTTTGATTGCCAATATGACAAATGACCACCAGCGACACTGTATATCAGTACGGGAAAGTACTTTTATTCATATTAACTCGAGGGCGAGGTTCTACCAAGCCCTTCTCTAGTTTGCACCGAGTACAAAAAAGGTTGATTTTTTTATGACATTGACCTAATATTGTTTTTATACTGCAACTTAAATTATACATTGAAAGCTTTCTAAATCGAAACACTAATGTCGAATTGATTTTTATCCCTTAAAGTACCCCTGATTGTAGAGAAAGTGTTCCATGATGAATTTGACATTATACAAAATATAGCTATGTTACTATATTTAGGAAATAAACACAGCTAGTTTCAGTATAAAGTATATAATGTTGTATGAGGGCGGACGATAAAGCAAAATCTAATATTAGCGCGGGATAACGTACAACTTATGTAAATGCGAAAGAAAAAGTAAAAACTAAGATAAGTATAGTAGAATGTATAAATACTTAAAAATTAATAGAGAAAGACAATTCTTTATTGTTAGTACCTCCAAAGCTACAAACACTGGTATAAGAACGGGTAAAGAAACCTATAATTTCTATACATGCAGATGAATGTTCAAAGACTGATATTGATGATGGAGAAAATACCAAATTTCCATCAGATTTTAGTGTCCATTTTTCTCATATACTTTGATTGTGATTTTCTTCCGATTATCAGCTAGCAAGAAATAGCACGTTTTCCGTCTAATCTTTACGAACAGGTAAGACAATGAATATTTAATAACGGATATTCTTTCAATTCAAAACAATTCCTAAAGCTGATGTTCAGCGGTTGTCGTTTGTTAATATGGTTCATAAATGTTATAGTTTCTCTATTTTTTATATAGATAAAACTCATTTTAATGGTTTTACACTAGTCAGTTTTGGGAAACTTTATAGCTTGCTGTTCGGCGTGAGTAAAGGTTCCGTGTCGAAGACCGTACGTTGACCTATAATGATGTACTTTTACAGATTTGACTAGGGGTGAGTTGTCGCATTGACACTCATACCACATCTTCTTACATCGATATAAAATTCCATGTCTTTGTTGAGGCTTATTTATTGGAAAAAGTTGAGAAAATTGTTTATTATCAATGACATTGTAATGGAACAAAAAGTAAAACAAAGTTTCTAGAGAGAAAGGAAAAAACAGTTATTATTGTTTTCTTTACATTAATAATTTTATTTCATTTTGTAGGATATAAAGAAATTCTAAAAGTATTATTGAATGATTTCCGAAAAATAAAAGTCGATCAAAAAAGTAAAGCTGGATTTACCGCTTTGATGAAGGCTGCTATACAAGGACGTACAGCATGTGCAAAACTCATATTATTCGCAGGTACGTGTTTATTTTGTTTACATGTATCTACTCTGTTGACATGAATATGATGTGTTTACATGTGTATACTGTGTGTGTATCCTAGGAATAGATAACCTTAGCCGTATTTGGCACAACTTTTTGGAATTTTGGATCCTCAAAGCTCTTCAAATTTGTACTTGTTTGGCTTTATAAATATTTTGATATGCACGTCACTGATAAGACTTATGTAGACGAAACGCGCGTCTTGCTTACTAAATTATTATTCTGGTACCGTTGATAACTATTTACAAGCATTTATTGTGTTAATACTTGTTCGTTCATAGTTAACATGTGATCATTGTGTTCGTTCACGTGTCAATTCTATACAAATGTGTTCATTGTGCTAACATGTGCTCATTTGTGTTTTCTTATTACCATGTGTTCATTATGTTTTTAAGTGCTTTTTTATTGTGTTATTTTAACATACTTTTATTGTTTAAACTGTGTTCGTCGTGTTTTCATAGATTTAATGTGTTAACATGTGTTTATTGTATGTGCACAAATAAAAATAAAACGAAAACTGTTGTGTTAATCCGATCTTTCCTGTGCATGATGATAGTTCAATATAAATGTTTGATATATAAATATGTATTATCATGTCAAATGAGACAACTATCCACCAAATAACAGTAGAATATATAAGCCACTATACGTCATCATTTAGCCTCCAACGATAAGTAAAACTAATATTATATAGCAAGATATGAAGGGCCTGGTATAACAACATGAGAAACGACATAAAATGTATCTTCAAATGAAACAAAAACAATATAACAGGCAGCAAAGCACGAAAGCACTGACCACTGAAATTTACCCGGGTTCAGACGCATAAGGAAGTTATCATGTTTAATGGAAAGTTTCTTATTGGTACTCATACTACATGTACATCTTTCATTTTATATTGGTTCTAAAAATGAAAAAAAAACCTGTAAAATCTGTATACAACTATTTTCATACCACTTTATATTATACTTTTAGGTGCTAATCCCCGTCTCCGTGATAACGGCAGGAAATTAACAGCGGAGGAATGGGCAAGGTTTACCAACCGACATGAATGTGCTGATGAAATAGCTAAATTTACTAAACTAAAACGTTGTCTCTTTGGTGGAAGTAAAAAAAATCACAAAAGGTCAAATAGTGAACCGGACTTAATAATAGCAGCAGAAAAATTGAAAGAATGTAAACCTATACAAAGACAGAAATCTAAATCGTTCCGAAAGAAAGTTAAAAAATTCATTCCATGGAGTAATGACTCATCACCATCACTGAAAGATCAAAATCCATTTGAAATTATTGCAAGGTGCGTATCAACACCCGTACTTCCTGGTGGTCTTGCGCCGACAGCGGCACAGCCTAGACTAAAACGACCTGTCAGTGTTGATCATATCCCAAGAGTTGAAATTACCTCACCTATTGAAAAGGGTTAATGCATTTTATGCTACATACTTTTTGTATATCAGTGTATCGCCTAAGGAATGAAAAGAAGGAACAGCTGAAATGTCAGAGGCGGATTTACTATTTTTGCAGGGGGATATTAATTTCCGAAAAACTGAAAATGTATTTAGACTTTTTTGTGGACGAGTATATCCTCAAAATTCGTATATATCATAAGAAATAAGAGATTGCGTACTCCCTCTATGCACTATCCGTAGATCCGCCACTCACTTTGTTCAAATATTGATATATGATGACATATCACAAGCTTTTTGTCAGATTTCTTTTTTAAAAACTGTCTATCAATATAATAAATGTATTTTTATACAATATATCTCATTTTACATCTCTTAATAATCGGTATGTTTGATTTGTATAGACTCCCTTAGATACGCGCAGACCACGTGTACGACACGCGTTCTGATGAGACCTTCCAAAAATACGCTCGATATCATTGGTACGACGTGTTTCTGGCCTCGACTTCCTTAAAAACGCTCGAGACCAGGGACACGACACGTGTTTCTAGTAAAGACCTCTTGAGATACTTAAGAGATCAGAAGAACGAAACGTGTTTTGGTGTAGCCTTCTTGAGGTACGTATGAGACCAAGGAAACGAAACGTGTTCTGGTCTAGCCTTCTTGATGTACGTATGAGACCAAGGAAACGAAACGTGTTCTGGTGTAGCTCTTTTGAGATACGTATGATACCAGGGGTATGACAAGTGTTGCTGGTGTAGCTTTCGTGAGGTACGTATGAGACCACGAGAAAGAAACGTTTTCTGGTGTAGCCCTTTTGAGATACGTATGCGATCAGGGGTATGACATGTGTTGCTTTTGTAGCCTTCTTAAGATACTTAAGAGACCAGAGTTACCGAACGTGTTTGTTTCTGTAGCCCTTTTTAAGACACGTACAAGACTAGGGATACGATAAATGTATCTTATGTAGCTCTTTTTGAGCCATGTACGAGACCAAGGGTACGATATGTGTTTTTTGTGTAGCCCTTTTGAGACACGTACGATACCAATGGTATGACATGTGTTTCTTGTGTAAGTCCTTTTAAGACGCGTACGAGACAAAGGGTATGACACGTGTTTTTTGTGTAGCTCCTTTTAAGACGCATACGAGACCAAGGGTACGAAACGTGTTTCTTGTGTAGCTCCTTTTAAGACACGTACGAGACAAAGGGTATGACACATGTTTCTTGTGTAGTTCTTTTTAAGACGCGTACAAGACCTCGGGTACGAAACGTGTTTCTTGTGTTACCCCTTTTGAGACACGTACGAGACTAGGGGTACGATCATTGTTTCTGGTGAAGCCTTCTTTGAGGCATAATTCGGAGAACAACATGTAACTTCTACAAAACGCCAAATCCAAATAAAGTACACATCATGTAAATGACGTAAAACTATGTAAATGCGTGATACATCGAATTATAAGTATTATATAATAAAGACGGATAACCAATCATTTAAACAATAACGCATTTAAATCTTCTACATACTCACCAATAAAACAATCTAATGAAAATGAATATATCTGATTCAGTTATAATATGCCATAG
Organism: Mytilus edulis; assembly: GCF_963676685.1. Classification (NCBI taxonomy): domain Eukaryota; kingdom Metazoa; phylum Mollusca; class Bivalvia; order Mytilida; family Mytilidae; genus Mytilus; species Mytilus edulis. The sequence goes on from NC_092357.1 coordinate 8,452,598, forward strand.
TTTTTGTCCTTTTAATTTTAAGCCACGGTGGTGTCAGTTTATTTTAGATTTATGAGAATTAACTGTCCCTCTGGTATCTTTAGCCTCTTCTATACACATGTGTAGTATAACGTAGAACAACTGAACCTGAGATATGTGTTTTAATTAAATTGATTAATAAAATTGATTGGGTTGCTCTATTGTATGCCCTATTGTTTGAAGGTATGCAGTCTTGTAAACCCGGATCATTTGTTTTACCTTTCCTTATTTAGGAAACTGATGTTAAGTGGTTGTCCTGTGTTGATGTGGTTCATAAATTTTCATCGTATCTCGGTTTTTATATAAATAAGACTGTTGGTTTTCCTATTTGAAAGGTTGCTTTTTTTACCAATTATAGCTTACTGCTTGGTATGAGGCACTACTCCGTGTTGAAGGCCTTACTTTCAACTATAATGGTTTACTTTTACAAATTATGAATTGGATGGAGAGCTGTTTCATTAGGATTCATAACACATCTTCTTATTTCTATTTTCCAGTTTGGCGTAATTTTTGTTAGTCCTTCTTTAGATATCAATTGTTTTTTAACTCAATTTTTTGAATTTTTGATTGTTTTATCTACTATTTATTACAATGCGATTGTTTCACCGATTGTGTATGCCCACTTTAGACTGTTGTATAAATTATAACATTGAAATTTGCTATTTTTTATTTTATTTTTAATAACGAAAAAGATGAAAAAAGACATAGCACAAAGGATTTTAAATCCGTTCGAAAATGGCAAATATCAAAAACTCTAGAGATTGGAAGAGTGATTGTATAGCTGGCTTAACCTCTCACTTGTATGAAGTTCGCATATAATTTCATTATATGGTGTGAGCAAAATAAATAGACATTTATAGGTAAAAGAGTCAAACATTAGGTCCCCGAGGTAAACAATGTAATTATTTAATATATATCTGCTCCATGCAAAGCTTTGATTCGCTGTCCGGATTATACTTTTAATTAGGTCCTTGTTTGTTTTGATCATTTCTCCATTGTTGTAAAACAATAATGATATTTTATTCTCGAACATAACTGACGAGACATTTATTGCTCAAAATGTGCATCTTGTGCAGTAGAATTGGTACTGTTTAACTGATTTTGATAACATGCTTTGAAAGCATTAAAGTGGATGACTAGACCGATAAGTGCCTTTTGACAAACAATGCATCAAGTCATAGCTTAAATTATCTTTAATCGTTATAGTATTCAATTGTTTTAGTTCATATATATAACGAAATCGATATAAAACTTATTCATACAGTCATGTTAAATTTCCACGTTGTTAAACTCTTTAAAATCTCCAAATGTCACAGTTGTTTTCTCTTTCTCCAATGAATGTAATGCCAATTGGGGTTAAAACATATCACCGACCTGTATTTCTTATAAAGACACCTATATATTTGACGAAACAAAATACGTGACGAAGGACAAACAGAAAAAAGGGAGAACAACAACATCAAAAAGACAGAAATGACCAACCCCGGTGGCCCATTATCTTCCTCATTTATATTGATCACTGTCTTAATTTCACATCAATGTACGCATAAACAATAGAGTCCATAACTTTAACAAACATGTTTATCCTGATTATTGATAACCCGTAGGATTTTCTAACAAACGTATCATTTTAGTATAGTTAACCATTCTTCATAATGGAGTTTTTCTTCACTTAAAACGAATAATGAACATCGTTATACGAGTTAAGTATTTTATATATTGAAATGTTGTGAACTTTGCCTTTACAATTAATGATATCGGGATAAATACAGTAGGAAAAGGTCAACCACCATCAGTTAGAGAGTATAGGACGGTGTGAACAGTTCTAAGGATGATATTTACATACACGTCTAAATGAGGGTCTGAATAAGTGCCATCGTTTCTTTAAACATTTATGTTGTATATAATTTTTTTCTGTATTATATATTAGCCAATGCTTATCTTTCAATTTCATTCATTCCCCCTTGTTCTCTTCTTTTTACGAATTATTCTATTTTATGTCCACCCTATCCACACGCTTTTTAACATTTGTCTATCGATTCCGATGTTATACACATGTCAAAAAACTATTTCTCGTCAGACGCGATGAGATATTGATTGATTGATTGGTTGATTGATTGGTTACTTAACGTCTAGTGGCAAATATGTAATGCATGTTCAGGACGAAAACAAATTAACAATGAACATATTAGGTTGGTACCACAAACTGGGTTGCAGGTCGGAAAAAACTACCACGAGAAACTACAAATATGTTGGGTAGGCATAGTTATTTATTCTAATAACAGACAACTTTTACGCAGGTTCCTGTGTGACTATCTCTGTACGCGAGTTATAGGATTAAACGTCGTCATTTGACTGCGTACTTTAGTTTTACTGTACTGGTCATAATTTTTATTTCTTTGTCACAGCGAAAGCCGAAATCAGAATAGTACATAAATAAAAGGTTGTATGGGTGTGGTTTACAAATAGAAAATGGGCCCATACTTCAGAAAAACGGACCAAATGTAGAAAATAAAAAGAGACAAAAATAGACAAATACTCTCATACATACTTTATCGAAGTACCATAGGAAGTACTTGATATGAAATTTCAAACATAAAACAATAGATATAAGAATTTATGATATGAGTGCCAATAAGACAACTATCCATCCAAGTAACATTTTATAAAGTAAACCATATAGATCAAGTTAAGTCTTTAACACAGAGTCTATGCTCACAATGACTAGTAAGCTATAAAGTCGCCCCAAAGTTGACATACATTGTATGTATACCAGTCAAAAAGAAGGACGGAAGTTACCAGAGGGATAGTCAAACTCATCGATTTAAAATAAACTGACAACACCATGGTTAAAAATAAAAATACAGACATACAATTATTGGTCCTCAATACTCTTCAACTTCGTACTTTATTTGGCATTTTAACATTTTTTGATTCAACTGTCACTGATGAGTCTTTTGTAGACGAAACGCGAGTCTGGCGTGTATATAAAGTTTTATTCCTGGTATCTATGATGAGTTTATTTAATAGTTTAGAATCGAATGTTTCATTGTTTACAAAGATAATGATTTATTAATCCCTTACTGATATATGCAAATGCAAAGATTAGTTATCAACCATTTTAATTCATAAAGAGGCTGATGAGTGTTCAGTGATATATCATCCTATAACGTTGACATCGGCGTTTCTGAAAAAAGAATATAAACGTTTAAAACAGTTTGTATTAGATACAGCATGTACATTCATGGGACAAAAGTGAGTTCTCACTCACAAAATGTCCTATTATTTCAACTAAAATCGATATTATTCAAAAAAATATTACCAAGTAACTGTTTGAGCGATTTTTATAAAAATAGATGCCAAAAGATGTAAAATGTCTGAAGTTTTATTGTTTATTTAGTCATAATTTTCTTGAGTTTCGTTTTCATCATCTGACACGAATGCAAATTTTTACGATTTTAATTTGGTTAGAATAATAGCAAACTGTTCAAGAAATATTTTTCTTTGTGTTCATCTCGTCAGAAAATTAAAATGAGCATGCATAATATTATAACCAAATCAACAATTCAACTTCAGAAATTTCTACATGTTTTGGTATTTATATTATGAAAATCGCTCATACAGTGTATAATGTATGTATTAAGCTAGAATAGACAGATATTTGTGTCACTTCTGTCAGCATTTTAATAATTTACAAGGGAAAATAAACATTGCTTTTTTCTCCAAAAACGTGCAAAAACAACAAAGTCACAAAATTCGGAAAAGACCATTTTTTGTCTCTAAATTAGTATGAATTTTTAAAAAGGAGGACCACTTTGTGTCCAAATAGTCTGATTTAATCTGAACAAATTTGAACATTCTAAATTCTTATGAACAAATTTTAAAACTAATCGTCGCCATTTTGATTCAATCTTGATTGACGAGACTCATCTAGATAAATCATGCGTCTGGTGTTACATATCAGGACTAAAAAACAATAAAAAAGCATGTACAAGATTGATCTTCATTCCTGTTATTAATCACATTAAAGGCTGAATCAGCGATGTCCCATAATGTTCCATGTAGTATTTGAACTGCTATTTAAAGTAAAATTGTTCTTGCATTTATGCTACTTATGGTAATTACATAACATAACTTACTCAGCCTCGCAAATAAATCGAACATCTGTATCACAAGGAACGTCATTCCAAAGTCCATCATGATTGACAGTGAGACAGTCCTCACCAGTGCCAATATTATTTGGTTCACTCGGTTCCCAGTTGTGTGCAACTATACTGGTCTGAGATGTTGACCATATCCATTGACCTTCGACGAAGAAGTCAGAGCCACCAATATAGTAACGTGAAGCTAGAAATACATACAAGGTTTTTCCATTCACATACTTTACATCGTCTTTGATATTGTTATATTATATTTCATTAAGTATTCATAAATAACTTATAGTTTTAAGATTTAACTTTTGTATGCAAAATTGTAATGAAAATATAAATGCTTCGAGGTTGAATGTTTACTACTCATCTACATGATATGATAGTATTTTGTTTTGTAACTTATAAATATACATTAATTGAAATGAAAATAATATGTTTCGTGTACATTTGTCAATATTACTAACTATATGAAAGGGGCGAAAGACACAAGAAAGACAGTCAAACTCATATATCGAAAAAAGACTGACAACGCCATGGCAAAAAATAGCGATATCTTATATACAGATAAAACCACGAAATTTAATATCAACGAAAGTGTACTTTTTTTCCATTCACAAAAATTGGCACCCACGAACATAAATGAATCACAGTAAGTACCGTCTCTCACAAAAAAGTAGTGTCTCTTACCAAAAGAAAAAAATATCACAAAAATACTGAACTCCGAGGTTTTTGCGTGACCTTCTTTCTACACGAGTCAAAGGATTAAACGTCCATAGTTTTTGAAAGGACTTGGCTGCATAATAGATACTTCCCGCACAGTCAAACACATGCCTCCCTTTGGTTTTTACTGCCGGGCTGAAGAAGAGTCGTATTGGTCACATTTATTTTCCCTTGTCACCGCGACAAAAGCTACAAAATTAGTATAAATATACAAAAAACAAAATTCGGGTTGCATCTCCTACAATGCATTCACTAGCATCCATACCCGCTTATCCACACTCAAATGTAAAAAGAAAATTCATGTAAGAATTGAGGCACTAATATAAATTCATCACATGTGAACGGAATGTTGACATTTTTACGACTTACTTCCAGCTAGTCTATTAAGTTCTCCTTTGACAAAATTTAGTTTGTGTTGGTCCATCGGCTCTGCTAGTTTATACCCAAATGCCTGACAATAACTCTGTAAAAAACACCATTTCATTGTATTGATTGGCAATGTCTCATGAATTGCACTATTGTCATTTGGCAATTCAAATTGTGTTTCAAAATACACCAATGCCTGCATACGGAGTATATATTTCCATATTGATACGATATTCCCGTGCTTGTATTTCTTTTTATCTTGATAGATGATGCTGCTCTATTAAACCAAGAGTTCCAAATGGTGAATTTGAAATCATCCCTTCGTAAATTTTACGGACGCCATCACGAGTTGGTTGACCATAATGATATAACCGTTTCACAGATGATATCGGATATGTTCCTTAAGTCGTTTTTACAATACACTTCCCGATGCACGAATGTGACCTACCGAAATAAACTATTTAGCGGATTTGTAATAACATAAGCAACACGACGGGTGCCCCATGTGGAACAGGATCTGCTTACCCTTCCAGAGCACGTGAGATCACACCCAATTTTTGGTGGGGTTCGTGTTGCTTAGTTTTCTATGTTGTGTCTTCTGTACTATTATTTTGTCTGTTTGTCATTTTATTTTTAGTAATTGCGTTGTCAGTTTATTTCCAATCTATGAGTTTGGCTGTCCCTCTGGTATCTCTCTTCCCTGTCTTACCGACTGCCATGCACAATTTTCTGTTATGGTTTTGATTTTTAATCAGGATTAACATTAAGTCAGGCTTTAATAATCTTAGTATTTTGTTTTTGAAGGTCGAAGGGTGAACTTATATTATTTGCATTCACAATCTTTGATTAGTCGTCTCTATGTAAACAAAATAGTCTTCTCCCAATATCATTGCAAGTTTAAAAATAGAACAAATTTGCGTTGATTTGAAACGTTTTGACTTAAAGAGTCACACGGGACATGTTAGGAACAAAATCTATGCACACAATGGAATATATGTACATTCATAATGCATTGTATCGATGAGATGAGATAAACCCTTTTCAACTGATTTTTATAGTTAAACTTTGTTCTTATCTTGTTCTGTTAAAAGTATACTGCCGTTCTTTGTTAAGATGAGGGATTGCGCCGACACACATGATAATCACCGTTGCGATCTATATGTACCTGTCAAAAGGGTCGTCATGTTTTCTTGGTTTTGTTTTGAGATTATAATTGTCAATGAAGGTACATATTACAAGGAATTTGGAATAGACAACAAGGACGAATTCTTTGTTACTATTCATTCATTCATAAAGACTAACAATAATATGTCAAAGTATCAATGTTCAGATTGAATTATACCCCATTTACCAGAAGATAGAGTGAAGTTATTAAAATTGACTGTATACAACTGCTAACGATTAGACTACTCCTTGAAATCGAAAAGGAATGTACACATTGACAATTCGTGGGACCTTTTTATACTGCTACTGATTTTGATGTTGATCAGTGTTTATAACATTTAGCTATGATTACATATATTGCAAACTGTCCATATTTTGTTTTGTGAGTTGTCGTATTGATTTTACCATGAATATGACAACAAATCACATATTTAAATTTTAGAATATTACTCCACAAAGTATGACGGATTTAAAAGATAAATCTTCAAAAAACATAACAAAATATACTTTAGAATGCCGTATAAAGATAAAACTACTCTGTACAGGAAAGGATCTTGGTAGCCATACAATACAAGGTAAAATATACTAACGTTTGCATCAGCCCATGAACTTGCTAGTCCTTTACTGAAAAAATAACACGTATCTCCATCTTGTATCCAACCCGACGGACAACCTAAAACAGGTATATCACTCAAAACAAGTACACAAAACAAATTAAAATCGATCTCTTAAGGTGGTACCTAACACAAAAAAAGATGTGGTATGATTCCGAAAACATGTTCACACAGCAAATTAAAATTGATCCCTCAAGGTGGTACCTTATACTACAGGGAGATAACTCTGTAAAGGCAGCTAATGGTTTTAATTACGTTTTGTTGTAAAGGGAATATTAAGCTTCTCAGTGATCAAAATTAATGTTTGTCAAACTGCTAAATAACCTGTGTAATCTTTTTGATAAAATGGTTGGTTCAAATTTTTTTTATATTTTTGTTAAAAGGTCAAAGTTAATATTTTGACAAAATTTATGAAAATTAAACGAGCCAAATTAATTTTGGTGAAAGTGTTGGGTACCACCTTAATGTCTTAAAATCTTGTATACTCTAAATGAACTCATATAAAAATTATCATAAACGACGGATTGACATGTTCTTATTAAGTCAGGAGCCTGAAATTTTGATGTTGTCGTTTAATTCTGTATTTCATATTTGTTTTCGTTTATTGATTTTAGCATAAAAACAGATAATCCGTTTTCCTTTTTTCGTTTTGTGTTTTGACAGGAAGATGTCATTTATAGATTAATGGTCGGTATGAGATGTGTTCATTGTTGAAGGTTGTATACATGTAGTTACCTAGAGTAACTTATTCTTATCATTGATTTGACTGTATGTAATCAACACCACATTCTACACGTATCTCCTTATCGTTACGGCTAGTTTTATTGGTAGAAAATTCTGAAACGCCTTCCGAAAACCATCTAACGTATTGAAGACTGCAAATACGATCGCAGTAGAAAGCACCAGTCTTGTGCAGTGTTCGAACTCATAACCTAAGTGATTGCAACCTTATGATACAGTTTTTCTATTGCTACTGCACCAAATTCTGATTTTTTTTAGCACTCTTTGTTTCATCGTGAGTAAACTTACATTAACATATCCATTATATTGCACAGATTAAAATGTTAACATCTATTAATTAACAGTGATAAACGAGGCCATCACAATATGTGGACATGAAAGACTGCGACCTTTAGAAAGGAAAAATGCATGATTGTATTATTTTTTTAAATATGACTCAATTGTTTTTCTTTTCTTTTTTCTTAATTTTATCAGTTTATTTCAAAAACAATTTTGAATAAACATCTATTCAACTGAAGAAAATGCTAAAAATTATTCCATTTATTAATTTTTTCAACACTTGAGTATAAATTTATTGCACTGAAGCTGATAAAAAATGTCTCAACCCTTCAGAGCGTATATCAATGGTGAGATTTATTTGAGCCGCAAGTCTCCTGAAACAAAGTTGGAAAGGTTTGTGTTATGCCGGGTCAATGTAGTTTTTTGTGCTTCCTACTATCGCACTATCAAAAACTTTCACTAGTTACAACAACTTGCATCACTTTATAAAATTCTCTAGGAGTGTTAAATTAAAAGCATCAGAAGATAACCGATGTTAAAAAAAACAATGAGAAGTTACTAATGGAACTAAAGGTGGTACCTAACACTACAGGAAGATAACTTTGTAAATTCAGCTTAACGTTTTAATTATGCTGTGTTGTAAAGGGGATATTAAGCTTCTCAGTGATCAAAATTTGTGTTTGTCAAACTGCTATAAATCCTGTGTAATTTTTCTGATAAAACGGTTGGTTCAAAAATTTTATATTTCTTATATTTTTGTTTAAGGATCAAAGTAAATACTTTTAAATTTTTTCATAAAAATTAAACGAGCCAAATCAATTTTAGTGAAAGTATTGGGTACCACCTTAAAAGAAAAACCGGAGGGACTCGAGTATACTCCAAAATGAAACAAGACTTCGTAAATCGTAACAACTCGGCCATTCTCGCTATGCAGTATTTCTTCGTGAAACCAGAAAGGCCGAGTAGTTCCGATTGAAGACTTCGTGCATCGATTGGTAAATTTTTTCCGCTATGGATGCATCACTCGTCAATCTTGTGCAAACTGAAACAATTAGTCACATATTATTATAGAAACGTAGTTCAGGTATTTAACATTATACGCACCCTAAACGTTTACCAACAGTAGTGATTTAGGCCGTGTTCCCATTGACATAAACTCGGTGTTGTGTAAGTGTAAACTAAACAAAATTACGTTCCCATTGATAAAACTCAATGTTTACATGTAGTGTAAATCATGTTTTGTCTACATGCAGTCGATACTCGATGTAGGCCTTGTGTAGATTCAGTGTACATAAAACTAGGCATTTAAAACATTTGTTTCACCGTGCATATTTAAAGAAGAAACGATTTTTGAATAAAATTGATATTTATAGCAAATATAATGAAAGTTCTTAACAGAAATATTTGTCTAAACTTGATATATTTATTTGTTTTGTTTAGAAATAAAACTTAACGTAGCTTTATTAAGCCCTTATCAAGACTCAAAGCAGCATCATTGCCGAACACATAATTCATTTGAAAATTAAGGTATTTCCGAATAAACTTGACTTACACAGAAATATTTTCCACTGGTCTTTACTCAAACAACGATTCACTCATAAATGCATTACTAAAAAAGTGTGAGGTAAATGTATTGTTTGTGCAGTATCTCGGATCCGTGAAATTACACTTAAAAAGTAAAAAAAAAAAAAAAACATTACCCCCCCCCTTTTTGCCAAATACTTCTGGGAGAAAAGTACCATTTGAACAAACAGAAAAGATAGAAATATAGTGATCCCTAATATATCAATCCTTCTTCTTCGTCTGTAAGCACGCTGTTGCAGCCTACGTTTTCTAATGCTTAATCGAGACATCTTTAGTATCTTTAAACCACTGCAAATCATCAAAATGGCTTCCATAAAGAAGCAACCACTTAACTTAAAAAAAAGGGGGTATTTTTTTTATTTATCTGAGTCAGAATTTTTTCCGCACAAACGTTTTACGGGTTTTTTCTTTTTTTTTTTTTTTTTTTTTTGATGCTGGTAATCAATTTTTTTTCTACCAACATTTAACACTATAATGTATGGGGAAACTCTTGATTCAGAATATTTTTTATCAACTATAGAACCAGAATTGTTTTCTTTATCCAATTGGTGTTTGGAATATTTCCATCCCCCTATTCAGAGTCAAATGGTCGTTCCCTTACTGCTAGAAAAGTTGTCCGAAAACTTTTCATTCGATTCTACGTAATGAACATTTAAATGACATAAAGTTTACAAGTGTGAACGAATCTTATGTACAGGTAATTAAACAAGGTGTATAGATGTGAACAAATTTAATGTGAAACCAATGTCCAGTACATTAAACTAATTGTAAACAAGTTTACTGTACATGGAGTTTGGTGTGAACACGGCCTTAGTTACTTTTAATGTTAATTAGGTATTGCATGTTATACGAATCTGAAACATTCACAACTAGTAGTAATGTTAATGAGGCGTTGTATGCTATATGAACCCGACACATTTATAATCATTTGTTATGTTTATAAGATTTATTTAGGTATAGCATGTTTTATCCTGTGTCATATTTACAATCAGCAGTATTCTTAATAAGGTATATTATGTTATACGCATCCGAAACAATGCCAATAAGTAGTAATGTGTGTGTATTGTATGATGTTAAAGTATTGTATATCATACACACCCAACACATTTACAATCAGTAGTAATGTTAATGTATTGTATATCATATTATACGCACCCGACACATTTACAATCAGTAAAAATGTTAATGCAACGTAAATCTCCATAGTTTTGATAAATGAATCTCATGAGAAAATGACATGTGTTGTTATTATCTATTGTTCCTTATGGATTGTTGTCACACTAGACCAAAATACACTTATCTATATGATTCCAATTATTTGTATGCAGTGCATATAAATGAATATTTATGTTTATGTATAAGAGGGCCTGGAGCGCGTGTGTAACTTAATTATGTTTGATGGTTTTCTATTTTCTTTCTTTACTATGATCATTATTTTCTATTAGTCCGTATAAAGTAGTATGGTTTTATTTCAAGTATTGAAAATGAGGGGGTGTTTATCCGTAAACAAGTAAGAGAGGGGCGAAAGATACCAGAGGGACATTCAAATTCGAAAATATACTGTTAATGTCATTGCTAAAAATTGAATACGGCTAGCAGACAACTAATAGGACATAAAACAAAATAGAGCAACACAAACCCCACCAAAAACAAGGGGCGATCTCATGGGATCCGGAAAGGTAGACATATTCTGCTTATCATGTGGCACCCATCGTGTTGCTAATGATAGTCCAAACTCGGGAATAAGTTTATTTCGGTAGGTCACATTCAGGAAACGGTGACGAAATTGTAGCCACGACATAAGTATCATATCCACTACCATATATGACAAGGATATTCAATAACGATAAACAAACTCGTGAGAGGTGTCCGTACGTCTTCCGAAGGAATGATGTCAACATTACTACTTAGAACTCTTGATTTAATAGCTTCCTTATGAGCCACAACCCTCTATTAAGGTGTAAAAGCCGGTTTCTCTGGACTTTATCAATAAATAACTAAAATACTGTATTAACCAGATAAGCCTTGCTATCTTTATGAAGAATTTTTTGTACATACTACAAACACCTTTCATAAAACTTAAAACTTCTTTTGGGTTTGCGTAATAAACACATTAATATAGACAAATACGGTATTATAAATGATTCGATTATTAAATAAAAGAATGTATTCATACTCGACAACTTACTGAAATAAGAGAGACATCTGTACCCTATGAAGCCCCTCTCTAATTTCTATCTTAGCAAAAGAAGTTTTGCGATTCCACTGGACACCACATCATCCTTTCAATTCCTGCGGATTCGTTACTTTTCACTTTAATTATCTTCTGAAATGATTTATGTGATATTTATATCAATAATCGAGGGAATATGATTGTCGTATCAAAACGTGCCTGGTTGAATCATCCACCATGTGTATTGATGCTCAGGAGAAATGTCACAAGAGGGAATTAGACAAAATAGACAATTATCAATAAACACAATGCGTTTTGAAAAAATAAATAATAGCAAATAAACAGTTCAAACTTGGTATCTTTGATTTTGAAATCTTGCATATTTGGTCAATTTAAATTTGGCGGACCTGCTTCCTGTTAACAAGAATAACATGGACAAATATATTATGTTTATTGCTCCGGTCACTCGCGGTGTTGTGATTCTTAAAGCAAATATCCAACAAAATAGCTTAAGAATACGTAATAATGCCATTTTATTTGTCATATATATTAGAACAGACTAGTATTCTGTGTGATAAGTTTTCTTGATATAACTTAGTCTTGTGACATTTGAATTAACGTATTTAAACTGGTGCCATTCGGTTCATCAAGAGAATTGATCATGAAATGGTGGTGCAGTATTGCGTTTCGATCATGAAAGATCTGGTACCTGATCGATGAACCATGAAAATTGGGTCAATGTCATATATGAAACATGCACACAGACATGTACACTATACAACAAATACAGTGGCCCTATCGCATACAGGTATATAAGCAAACGACCAAACTACAAAAAAAGACATTGCCAAGCGATACATGATAATGAGGCCAAGGTTAGTTGAAACCTTTCTAGTCGAAAATTTACACCTTACAATCATAACTTACATCAAATACAGTTACCCTATTGATTAATATATCCGTGATACGGACTTGACCACTAAACTAAACCTTTATCCATTAAATAAGCCTAATTATTGCCTAAATTTGGTTAGCATGTTTCATGGAAAAACACATTTGTGTGCAAAAAAAAAATCTATGAGAAACAATTTTAAAATAAATTGTGAAAAGATAGTTTTTGTAATATATTTTAAGAAAATATAAAGAAAAGATGGTGTCACCGATTTTGTTTTCTTGCTACAAGTAAAAGGAAAAAAAACCTATCAGTCCAGTGTATTTTTTTTTACTAAAAGAGTTATCTTCCCTTAAATGGACCATTTGAAAAAAAATATTCTCAAAGCAAATAAAATTATATTTGTTTAAATATTTTTAATAATACAATAAATCACCAAGTTTTCTTTATATTATTAAACAGTCTAACCTTTAAATTGCAAATATGTCTCCAAATTTGCAGATTTAGGCAAATAACTAAACCGATTTTTTTTGTGATTGTACAATCCAAGATGGCGGTATATCATGTATCTACATTAAGTGTTGTTCAATCTTGGGTTTTTACTGTTGTGTGTCTATTTGGTTTTTTCAACAAAGGTAAACATTTTGTCGCAAGTCCTTTTGTATGTATGATACATAGTCGAATAAGTGACACATAACGCAGTTATGTAATTTGACGAAAACACAAACAACAACTATCTGATTATGTTCTTCACTTTACTATAACTATAACTAAAAATCATTTTAAGAACACGAAGGTACGAGAGTACACTACTGATTTTGACAGTGATGATATCAACAGACCTCTTAATTGGACATATTTTCCTGTTTCTAAATGCCTGAGGTACATGTAGAGACTAATGCACACATGTTCTGTGAATATTTGCAGTAGCATAGAATAACGGTAGGTAATATTCATTTATAAATTCATTCTGAATTAACTGTTTACAAACTTTGAATTTTGGAAATACCTCACCAATCGATTACTTTTACTGTATTGGGTAAAGCATTTAGGAATTGTTGATCACCAATGCTCTTCAATTTTGTACTTTATTCAGCCTTTTTAATATATATTTATTTTACCGTCAGTGATGATTTTTCCTTGTAAACAAAACGCGCGTGTGGCGCAAATACAAAATATCAACCCTGCTGTCTGTAATAAGTTTATGATAGTATTTTACAGTGAAATATTTTATATTGTATTAAACAGCGGAGCCTCTTGGATCTAGCCCTGTTTTTTGGAGGGTTCGTGTTCAGTTCTTTAATATTTAAATGCTTAATGCTTACTAGAACTATGGTGAACTGATAAAAGAGATACATTTGTTCGTTTACCCATTTTGTACTAGTATATGAGTCGACACAAAAGTGTCAATTAGTTGTAGAAAGTAAAATCACAAAGATACTGAATTCCGAGGAAAATTCAAAACGGAAAGTCTATAATCAAATTGCAAAAACCAAGGATAAAACACATTAAACGAATGTAGATGTTGTAATTGTTTTTATTGTTCATGTAATGGATTGAATAACAACGAATGCCAAAATCAGAAAAGATCATATATTTTATTTGGAGAAAAAAAAATACACTTGATTTTACTTTAAAGATCTTTCTGTGATAAGGGAACGTTGATAATACTTCAGCAATTTTCCTAAATACTTAGAATAAAATGGTTGGATATGAAATAATTATAAAATGAAATTTAAAACTAAAAGTAACAAATAAAACTGTCAACTACTCTTAGTTTTAAAAATAAATTAACTACAGAAGAAACATACCTACGGTATTTATCTAGAATAACAAAATGTGTCAATTGAATAAGTATACTTGTTACTTTTAGTTTTAACTTTTTTTTATATCAGTTCATTATAAATGTGGGGCTTACTAAGGGTTGGTGTAAGACCATGTATAGCTTTTAATAAGTGTTGGTGTAAGCCCATGTATAGCTTTGTTTTCACGTATAAACTAACGAACGTTGTTGAGCATCAAAAAGAAATTAAAATCGCAAACTGATACATTAACACATTTTTTTCAGACGTCTTTATATCGATTCAGCTTTATTTCACTTTTCCTCCTCGACCCTAATAGATGTAACAAATGTAAAATAAATGTACTGCAATTTATTCTAAAGTTTGAATAAAAATGCATATGCATACATAGGGGTAATCCCAGGGAAAATCCTACACCCACTACATTTGAATCGACGGCTGTCGTAGACGACAATACCACAGGACGTCTTAACTCGTCTTGATTGATAGGATTTCAAACTGGGCGCGGTATTGGTATTAAAATGCGTCTTTAATATCCAATTGCTTGAGGCAAATTTTCATGAACATGAACATTTATTTAAAATAAGAAACTGTTTCAATCAAGACGAGTCAAGACGTCCTGTAGTATTTTATGTAGAAATGGCAACGAGTACTCGAGTACTCGGGTACTCGGTCGGAAGGCCGAGTACTCGACTACAGTTTTAGTACTCGGATACTCGTTTGCCTGTTATACATCTTGAGATATGTCTCATCATATTTCCACTTACTTTAGTTCCGTTGAGATATCCCCTTCGTAATACTAAATCAAGTCAATAAACAAATTAAATATGTTTATCATGAGGCTACTATTTGTTAAACTAGTACCAGCAACGTCCTTCCCTTCCGAGGGAATGTTTCATGTGCACTGCTTGTAACAAAGAATAGAAAGTCAAACCGTCTTTCGTCTGAAATTGATGACCAGTTCATATTTCTAAACAAGAACAAAATCAAAGTGACCTGTGGTGAACCCTATGCAACTGATTAAAGATGTTTTTAACAGTGTTTGTACTCGGATCAACACTTTCATGGATTAATAATTAACTCATCACAAGCGTTAACAAATTACCTGTGTTTGTTAATCAAGACTTCTATTCAAACGTGATTGGTTTGAGATGGGCGAAAGTGAGAGAGCGACATTCAAACCCAAAAGTCAAAAATACACAGACAACTCCGTGGCAAAAAAAAGAAAATCAGTCAAAAATAGGGCAATAAAACAAAGCACAGAAAAAGTAAGACCGATCAACACGGAAAAGCACAAGCAATTTAGAGTCCACTATTGTTATGACAAATTAATTGACAAGTCGTATTATAAAAATACTAACTCATCAGGTACAGAATGAGATGATACACATATTGTTTACTTTGTCGGACTTTATATGGAAATATTTTTGATTTTATTGGAATTTGGTTCATGAACACGTACACAAACAATAATTGCTATTAACGAAAGGTAATAACAAAAATACTGCATCCCACGTAAAATCTAAACCTTTCAATATACGTTAAAGATTCATCCGAGTACTCGCGAGTACTCGAGTATCATGACCGAGTATCCGAGTATCAAATTTCAGATCTTTTGACATCCCTAATTTTATGATATGTCATACCTATTTGAGATTATCTCTGAGTTTGAATTATAGTTGTACATGCTTTATGAGATGATAGGCAGTAGCAGTATCATGGCAGATGATGAATTCATACCTAGACACGCTTACACCTAGTATAGCTTGTTTGAGTTTACACGATTTCGTTAGGTTTCGTGCCTTCTTGTTCAATCCCCGTGTCCGCTAGTTAAGTGTCTCAACTGAAAAACTTGATAAACTCAGAAAGAGATTAAACAGATTTTCTTAAGGTGGTATGGGAGTCTAAAATAAAAATGATAGAATTTGTTCATACTTTGCCAAAACGTTGTATCTATTGATACATGTTGAAAAATATAATAAAAATGATAGGTCACCGCGCATTTTCTCAAGCTACAGGACGGGACAAAATGACACATTTTGTATGGATTATACAGGAAAAAACACCATTTTGTGATTAGAAACTAAACAAAATGATAGAATTGTTAAATACTTCAGGAAAAGATAGCTTTCAGACACTGCTTTGAGAATATCAAAAGAAAAGATAGGGTCTCCGTACGTTTTTTCCGGCTAAAATACAAAATAGGAAAATTCCATACAGAATCCTTCAGAAAATGCACTTTTTTAGAGTTACCTCCCCTTAAAATGCCAATTTTTGAAAAAGATAAAAACAAACAAAAATAATTAACATTTGCAAAAATATCAATATTCAGATGTTATATTCTTATAAATTGGTACTTTTTAATGAAAATGTACATTAAACATCTGCATTCCTGCATCAAATTTTGCTAACTTGATGGAAAATCTGGACCTTTGATTCTCTGTTTTTTACAATCCAAGATGGAGGAAGACACCCATACCACCTTAAGGGTAATACTTTAGAGAAGAGTGAATGCGATAATATTGATGTTACCTTAATATATCTTGTATGTGGCATTTTTCCGTTCACTATCTTGTTGTTATTTTAGTTGGATCTAAAATTACATCTCCAATGCCAATGGCGTTAATTAAAATGGCAATAATTGCAATACTGATGATCATGCAGATGATGGCCGAAGTAGACCTTACTACACCAGGACGTACTCCTACTGCACCAGGACCTTATCCACCAGGACCTAATCCAACTGCAGAAGTACCTACTATAATAGGACCTAATCCAACTGCAGTAGTACCTACTATAATAGGACATAATCCAACTGCAGTAGTACCTACTATAATAGGACCTAATCCTACTGGAGTAGTACCTACTAAAATAGAACCTAATCCTACTACAGTAGAACTCACAACAACGGGACCAAATTCAATTACAGTAGAACTCACTACAACAGGAGATTTCTATTACAGTAGAGCAAACTACTTCACTAGAACCTACGACATGTACTTCACTAGTACCTAGATAATTTAAAACGTTAGTGGTGCAGGTTACATTTTTGTATGTTTTCAGTAAACATATGTTTTAATTATTTGGCACCAGAGAATATACTGATAAAATCGAACATTTTTAGAATAATTCTAATTTTAAATGTAACACATCTTCCGATTGGCTAAACGTTTTTTGTTTATCAGCTCATAGGCATAATTTTGTCATGTGACCGTGACGTCACCAACGTGTTTTTTTTTTTTTAATTTACTACTTAAAATGGAATTTAGCATTAAATTAAATTACATGAAATTACTGTAATAATGTTTCTTTCTTTTCGAAATAACATAAACATGATAAACAGTGGGTTGTAAACTTTTTCAATAAACCATGCTTTTTAGTTTATCAAGTTGTCCAGGGTTTGTTTTCAGATTTTTAATTACATGAGTTATGTGATTGTTGTTTTTGGTTTCATTGTTCTATGTATACTTCTTTTATTATACTTTCATACAAGTGAGAGGTTTATCTTGCTATAACATTTATAAAACGAGATCAAATCTTCCATTTTCTACATCGGAAATGACTGTACCAAGTTAGGCACATGACAGTTGTTATCCATCCGTTTGCCGTGCATAGAATTTGATTCAGGACTTCCTCGGAGTTCGGTTTTTGTATGATTACACTTTTTACAAGAATCGATTTAATTGTCGCTATGAAAAAAGAGGGAAGAAAGATACCAAAGGCACAGCCAAACTCATAAATCGTCTACTGTTTTGTTTTGAATAAAATTGAGAAAGGAAATGGGGAATGTGTCAAAGCGACAACAACCCGACCATAGAGCAGACAACAGCCGAAGGCCACCAATGGGTCTTGAATGTAGCGATAATTCCCCCACCCGTAGGTGTCCTTCAGCTGGCCCCTAAAAATATGTATAATAGTACAGTGATAATGGACGTCATACTAAACTCCGAATTATACACAAGAAACTAAAATTAAAATCATACAAGACGAACAAAGGCCAGAGGCTCCTGACTTGGGACAGGCGCAAAATTGCGGCGGGGTTAAACATGTTTATGAGATCTTAACCATCCCCTAATACCTCTAGCCAATGTAAAAAAGTAAACGCATAACAATACGCACATTAAAATTCAGTTCAAGAGAAGTCCGAGTCCGATGTCAAAAGTTTTTTTTTTTTTTAAATTAAAGTGTTTAGTTTCGATGCAAAGACCCTATAAGTGACTCAATATTAAAGCCAAAATTTGCAATCTTTAATGACCTGACAACAGTATCGTAACTATATCCCTCCTTAATAAGCATGATAAGTCTGTTTAAAGGTTTTGTAAGATTTTGAGGTGAATACTGACGTTTTTGTGCTTTGTAAAGAATATTACCATAAAAGATTGGATGTGAAATACCTGAACGTATAAGATGTCTGCATGTTGAGTTATATTTACGAATTATTTCCTTATACCGGTGATAAAATTTAGTAAATGTTTTGACCAGTTTGTGTAGAAATCCAGGATCGTTTGAGAAAGTTATTCAAATTTCAAAAAGTTTAACCACAGAGTGAATATTTGTGGACGTCGCCGACGACGACGGAATGTAGGATCGCTTAGTCTCGCTTTTTCGACTATGATAATGATCAAAACCGCCAATATTGACTACAAAGTTAGATCTGAGGTCAGAATTTACTTGTTCGAGTAAAAAACGATGCCATAATTAATACAATTTGTCCTTTATTATGTTTATTCGGTAGGGTCTGGCACCTTCAATACAAACCTTTCCAAACTTACATACTTTTAAAAAAATTGAAAACAACACGTTAAATACTTTCTTGTGTCCGAAGTGCTTTTCTGCATTTACCTTCATCAGGAACGCTAAAAGCCAAACATTTGAAATCTGAAGATGTGTAAGTACCGAAACCGTTTAAGAGCTATATGTCAGAAATACCTGAAATAAATAGCCAAATGCATTTGCCGAAGGGAGTTGAAACCTTAGTTTCTTAATAATTTCAAAATTTATAAACGGGCAATTTTAGTAAAGTTTGTTAAATCATATCAGTGCATACAGAAGTGCTGACTACTGAGATGATGATACCCTCGGGGAATGATAGTCCACCAGCAGAGGTATCAACCCAGTGATGTAAAAAATTGAAAACAACACGTTTATTAATTTCTTGCGACCGAACCGCTTTTCTGGATTTACCTTCATCAGAAACGCTCAAAGCCAAACATTTGAAATCTGAAGATGTATAAGTACCAAAACCGTTGAAGAGCTATATGTCAGAAATACCTGAGATAAATAGCCAAATTCATTTAAAGCCAACTTGCCGGAGGGAGTTGAAACCTTAGTTTCTTGATAATTTCAAAATTTATAAACGGACAACTTAAGTATACGTTTTTTTAAATCATGTCAGTACAGAAGTGCTGACTACTGAGGTGATGATACCATTGGGGAATGATAGTCCACCAGCAGAGATATCGACCCAGTGATGAAAAAAATTAAAACCAACACGTTTAATACTGTCTTGCAACCGAACCGCTTTTCTGGATTTACCTTCGTCAGGAACGCTCAGAGTCAAACATTTGATATCCGAAGAAGTATAAGAACCGAAACCTTTGAAGAGCTATATGCAATAAATACTTAAAATAAATAGCCAACTTTGCCTGAGACCTTTTCAGATAAATAAAAGCATATTCGAGAAAATTAAAAGAAGAGTTATTATCGTTTTTATCTATCAAGCAGAATGCTGGTTTGAGGAGATATACATAAACTTTATTGGTGAACTAACTGTTATGTAAACAAACAAGAGTGCACACGCTGAAATGTCTCGCCTTCTATACTTATCATTGATAGTATGTTGATAGTCCTAAGTATAAAGCTAAGCTTTATTACAACTGTCACATAAACTTAACATTAACCAAGATAACTAAACAAAGACCAATGAACCTTGAAAATGAGGTCTAGGTCAGATGAACCATGCCAGGCAGACATGTACAGCAAACAATGCTTCTATACAACATATATAGTTGACCCATTACTTATAGTTTAAGAAAAATAGACCAAAACACAAAAACTTAACACTGTGCAATGAACCGTGAAAATGAGGTCACGGTCAAATAAAACCTCCGCGACTGACATAAAGATCATAAAATATTTCCATACACCAAATATAGTTGACCTATGGCATATAGTATTAGATAAAAAGACTAAAACTCAAACACGTAACTTTGACCACTGAACCATAAAAATGAGGTCAAGGTCACATAACATCTGCCCGCTAGACATGTACACCTTACAATCATTCCATACAACAAATATAGTAGACCTATTGCAAATAGTATGAGAAAAACAGACCAAAACACAAAAATTTAACTATAACCACTGAACCATGAAAATTAGGTCAAGGTCAGATGACACCTGCCAGTTGGACATGTACACCTTACAGTCCTTCCATACACCGAATATACTAGCCCTATTGATTATAGTATCTGAGATATGGACTTGACCACCAAAACTTAACCTTGTTCACTTATCCATGAAATGAGGTCGAGGTCAAGTGAAAACTGTCTGAGAGGCACGAGGACCTTGCAAGGTACGCACATATCAAATATAGTTATCCTATTACTTATAATAAGAGAGAATTCAACATTACAAAAAATTTGAACTTTTTTTTCAAGTGGTCACTGAACCAAGAAAATGAGGTCAAGGGCATTGGACATGTGACTGACAGAAAGTTCTTAACATGAATCATCTATATACATAGTATGAAGCATCCAGGTCTTCCACCTTCTAAAATATAAAGCTTTTAAGAAGTGAGCTAACGCCGCCGCCGCCGCCGCCGCCGTAGCCGCCGCCGGATCACTATCCCTATGTCGAGCTTTCTGCAACAAAAGTTGCAGGCTCGACAAAAATGACCTCCGCGACTGACATAAAGATCATAAAATATTTCCATACACCAAATATAGTTGACCTATGGCATATAGTATTAGATAAAAAGACTAAAACTCAAAAACGTAACTTTGACCACTGAACCATGAAAATGAGGTCAAGGTCACATAACATCTGCCCGCTAGACATGTACACCTTACAATCATTCCATACAACAAATATAGTAGACCTATTGCAAATAGTATGAGAAAAACAGACCAAAACACAAAAATTTAACTATAACCACTGAACCATGAAAATTAGGTCAAGGTCAGATGACACCTGCCAGTTGGACATGTACACCTTACAGTCCTTCCATACACCGAATATACTAGCCCTATTGATTATAGTATCTGAGATATGGACTTGACCACCAAAACTTAACCTTGTTCACTTATCCATGAAATGAGGTCGAGGTCAAGTGAAAACTGTCTGAGAGACACGAGGACCTTGCAAGGTACGCACATATCAAATATAGTTATCCTATTACTTATAATAAGAGAGAATTCAACATTACAAACAATTTGAACTTTTTTTTCAAGTGGTCACTGAACCATGAAAATGAGGTCAAGGGCATTGGACATGTGACTGACAGAAATTTCTTAACATGAATCATCTATATACATAGTATGAAGCATCCAGGTCTTCCACCTTCTAAAATATAAAGCTTTTAAGAAGTGAGCTAACGCCGCCGCCGCCGCCGCCGTAGCCGCCGCCGGATCACTATCCCTATGTCGAGCTTTCTGCAACAAAAGTTGCAGGCTCGACAAAAATGAGATAGCCGCACGTACCTGCGTTGAACATGTTTTGCTGGTGTCGTTGTAACTTATTCGGTCCAAAAAATAAACGAGACAAACTCTCGCTTAGTTATAATATATGGCATGGCATTCACCTATAAAAACACAAGTTTCACAGATTTACCAAATTTGACAGTAAAAAATTCCCAACAAACCATTGACAAATATCTTGAGGATTGCTTTTTTGTACATACAGCTGTTTTAAAAACTTCGCTTCTTGTCAGCAGATATATAATATTCATAGATGAATGTTGTGTTTAAGTACTGGTTCCAAGATATGATCTATTATATCCTGTACAATCGCTAGGACAACTTTATTAAATACATTGCAAATGTATTTCAATGGTTGTTTCTTGTCTGTCCTACACTACCAATAATTTACCCATACTTTTTTGGTACATTTCTACCCTCGTGCATATCAGTACTGTAAGGAAAGACTGAAAACTTATAATGTTATACTTTCAATGAAATCAGTACTGATTTTTTCAGTATTGTTTCAGTACTGATATTTATCTATGGTATTTGAAATGCGAATAAACACAAAGTCAGTCATGTTGCCTATAAGGATTATATTAAGGAATACTTTGAAGGTATCTTTATCAAAGACAAAATCAAAGTTTTATCAAATAATTATAGAGGACAAAATAAAAGGACAATACAATGTAAACAAATCACACAAAAAAAGGAAAATAATCATCGTACAAAAAAGTAACTGAAAAGGTGTATATAATGTATATGTCGGTGCTTTGGAAAAGTAAGCATATTTCAAAGTTAGCCTAATTTATTTTGAATCCTCAATTTAAAAAAATATAGATACGTAGTAAAACAATGCAACACACAATACTTCATCGGAAGATCGGGTTATTCTACCTCAAAAAAGACATTCGGATGTGAGATGGAGTACGCTATTCACGGAACCAAGAAAAGACACGTGCAGGGAAAAAAACATGATATAAACATCAGAAGATTTGGTATAATTGCTAATAAAATATCTGTTTATTACAAGCTATAGATACAGTTGGTAAAAGCTCTCGTATATATAAAAATAAATTGTATCAAGGAACCTAGATGACCTGTGACTCGTTATCTGAAAGACATAGAAAACACTTAATTCTTAAACATGAATTGTCTTGATAATAATAATTAGTGTCACTCCTTACAAAATCATCAGACGAACAAACGAAACAGTTTTTTTTGCTCGATCTACTCGACTCTCCTTCAGTCTCATGAAAGCGTTTAGATGTATATATCGTGTTTGGTACTTGATTAATTCAAATTTTCTAATGGAATGTTTTAATTACAAAAACTTGAAGCTGAGTTATATAGTAATATAAGAGTTCATCAAATTTTCCATAAAGCAACTTGCTATTTTTTTCAAATGTCAGAGCCCGCTTTACAGTCTCCCGAATGACCAAACATCACGAAACCATACAGTTCCGTTCCATTATGTGTTTTTGCACAGTTCTACATGTAGTGAATTGGTTAGTCTCATATATTCCATACACTCCTGTTTTCTGTATTTGATAATTCTGTTGACATTTACACTTTAAAATGATTAATACTTTCTCAGTCGTACAAGGTGAAACACAGTAAGACCCATAAGATATTTATTTTAAATAGTTTGTAAATGTATGTTGACAGTTTTATTTTTTCTTTCTAAAAGCATATACTTGAATTTATTTTTTTGCAATACCTGAAGTAAATTGAAAAAATCAACTTAAGTCTTGTAAACATCATCTATAACTGTGAATTGTCACACGAAGTTTTGAACTGTTTTGCCATTTTCATTTCAAAGTTTATAAACAGGGATAGAAAACAAACATTTAAAACAAGAACTCACGTAAAGGTGTCGACAAGCAGCCAACAAAAACAGACATTTGCTAGAAAATATAGATATATTAATATAGAATCGATTTCTTATACATTCATAACATACTTGTTAAAAAATTTCTAACACAATTGAATATATGAACGTGAACAATACCATTTCAGAATATCTTACTGAGAGATGGCCGTAGCAGGTATGGTGTATCATTTTAAAGAGATCTTACCATGTCACGTTTATTTTAAATATTTGTTTCTTTTCTTACACAATATAAATACATTCGTCGTTAGAGTTAAAGTTTGTTTTGGTTTTGGAAAAAAAACCTTTCTGATCACTTTCATTTTAAATTGTACAAAAAAATGTTTGATAGATAGCCATAACTAATTTGTAATTGTTTAAGAAATACAGATTATCTTTTTTATACTAGAGTTACTCTCCTTAAAACACATATATCTTTGATACTTGTGTTTTATTAATTTCAGTTATATTGTTTAAATGCTATTTTTTGTTGAATCCATGTTATTAATGGCTATGTTCATAATTGAACTTTCTTAAATAAAATATTTCGTATTTCATATTTCGTACATTATACGATTTGTTAAATGAAATAAAAGCAAACAAGTCAACCGTTTTACATGTTCTTCGTCTTTTTCAATGCTTTTTTTGAACATGTATAAATAAAGAAGTTAGGACTTTAGAAATTACTTTAACTTTATTATAAAAGATGACGTATTTCAAATACACATACCAAACTTTGTAATGTAATGTGTTCCATTATTCAAATATTGTCTATAAAATCAGTGAAAATCAAATTAAATTGAGCTCAATTGAAAATCACAAAGTCATTACTCGTTATACATTGAATGTCTAAGTTAACTTCGGTTATCTAAAGATGATGTCGCAATATACACTTAGCAAAATGATATATAATTGAAAATGACACAGCACACCATAACGTAGTAGTTGACGTTGAAGTTACAATTATATATCAGCGTGCGGCCTTAAACTATGAACAAGCCCATGTCACCAATTAATATATAAAAGGCCCCAAAATGACAAATGTAGAACACAACTTAAGCGAGAAAACACTCTGCCAGATTTATTAACAAAAAAAGAAAAACAATATTTAACCGTCACTTGATAGAATATAAACAAAAAGTCAATCACAATAATAACAAAAAGTTCAACAAACATTTACCTTTACTTAAGGATGTACGTACAATGTAGATGAGGTTTTGGAGTAAGTGTCAAATGTTCGGACTCCTTGGTGTTTTTCCATACGATACAAGGTAAAGTATTGTGCCCCATAACACCTATTTATCTTTTAACATAAGACGTAATAGCTCGTGAAATGTCATTTGACAAAATTTAAGCACATTCTTGATTTTCTTTCTTTTGATTTGAGACCCAAATAATACCAATGCAAATATAAGGTAGAAGTCCGAGCAGGCCTTTTCCCGCCATATTTCATAAATCAAATATCTCAAAAAGGAGCTCCATGACCTATCAATAGTTATAGCTTATTTCTATCCTTAACTAATACTCTTAAAACTCAAACTTAAAATATGAATTTTGAATTCTTGATTTATTTCATTTTTACCTTAGATCAGATAGATTAGATAAGTACATCCTTAAGTGGATAATAAAAAAAGCAGTATTTATTGTAAAGCAAGGCATAATGATTCAATATTAGGTAGGTATCTCCCTATTGTAAAAATTTTGTTGACACATTTTACCTTCATTTTTTAATTGGATTGCTAAAGGATTATATACTGAAATACAGGCAAATAATTATTTCCGATAATTCCGCTCATGTTATATCATGTTATTGAAATGAAGAAATTATATTTTGTTTTCAGAATCTACAAATGCTTCTTTGTTTAAACACAACGTTACAGACACTTATGACTATCCTACAGATGATGATTCAAACATCGTATCTGACCTACATTTACTTCTGATTAGTATTGTTTCGTTTTGTGCATTTTTTGTGATACTGTTTTCCTGTTTCTGTATGGTTAGAAAACTACCAGCTGACCGTTTAACTCTATCGTGGATTTCATCCTACGTTTCAATTGTAAGTAATATTTTGTTTATCACAAGTAACAGTTTCATAACCTAAAGGATTGTGGGTTATTTCAATTTTCAAAATGTAAATAACGACTCAACATGGATTGCATTATAATTGTTCAAGACGCTGTAATAGACTATAATCTCCCTTTCATTTTCAAAACCAGAAATATCTGTAATTATTTGTTCGGTGATTGAATTATATCTCTTCTACAATCTGTTACATTCATGTTTTTAGGCACCGGAATATGCTTCTGTACATGTACACGAAACCAAGAAAGACAAAAAATACACCAATCATAAAATAAAAGAAGGAGTAAAGGAAAGTCAGCTGTAGAAAATTGTACGAGGTCAATGTTTGCTGGATTTATTTATCAATAAATCAATGACATTATTTATTTCGAAGCGGATTATGTAAAATGTGAAGAGTCAAAAATAAATTTTATGGTTCAATAAATTTAAAATAAAGTATTTCCATTCATTATTAATAAATGTCTGTCAAACATAAGGCTCAAAGAACTTTTTATATTATTTATATTAACAATAACAACGTACACACATGTTGGCGTATGAATACACAACGTCAGAGTAAGTGTGTCGCCAAAAAAATTACAATATTGAAAATAAAAGTAATACTTTTAACCAATCAGAAGACAGTAAATACACCAAATTTATTCATATTACTTTAATATGCAATTGTATGAATAAAACAAGTCCTGCAGTAACAGCTCTTATATATAGTAACCTTTTCATCTCTTAAGACATTTGAATGTTGTTTTACTATTCCTTTAACTTTACATATTAATTCTATCACCCTTTTCTAAACTAAGAAAATAAAGTTGCATCCATGGCAAACAGTTGCAGTCACGATTTTTATATTAAAGCCCAAAAAGAGATTATCATGCAAATCACACGTGATTTACAAAATGCAACCTATATGTTCTCAATTTTGGGCTTCATTCCAATTTTTGTAATATTCAAAATACTAAGTCAAAATGGGTTCTATAAATTGTATATGTCGTTCATCTTTCGTTTGATACATAAATTACCAAAGTATATTCTACATAGTTTAATATTAACACCTATGCACAGCATGTTCTTCTTTTTAGATACTAATTGTTTTACCCAGCCCGATTCTATTGCGTTACATCTTATTAAGTCTATCCAAATTGCTTTGTTAAACAAATTACGTCTTATAGCTATGCTAGAGTCCGCTTATTTTAAGAGATCGTATTTCGGTCTGTGATGAAAGTTTTAGTATGACTTTAAGGTGAAGAACAGAAACAAGGCGCTATGCCTTTGTCTTTGTTAAGTAGTTTGCTGCGCATGTACTGATTTTGTGTCAGCCTTAACAGTATTCTATGTAGCCTAATCCATTTTCATTGAAAATTTAAATAAATCTCCGAGTGGTTAGCATTTAAGAATTATTTAAAGTTGAAAAAAACAATGACAACATTGTTTTATCATATTTTTGTTATTGTGATATTATGAAAGGTCACTATTCGTTGATTTTTCATGGTTATGATTCTAAATACTTTCATGAACTGAAATTGTTTTCCTAATACTTTGACAATTCACTTTTGATAGAATATTTGTATATAGATTTTTATCAATGTTTCTTCACACCATATATTAAGCATGAAATTGAGAATGGAATTGGGGAATGTGTTAGAGAGACAACAACCCGACCATAGAGCAGACAACAGCATGGCTGTAAACACATTAAAAAGAATTATGTCCAATGAACATGTTCTTCTATTGCACTGAATACTTGGTTTACGTATTCAGTCGAACCACGTCATTATGTTTTTTTTTCCAATAGGCTGATCTCTTAAATAAAGGTAAGATGTGATGAAAAAAAACTCCCACTATGAATTATTAACATCAACCTTTATAAATATTATCTATCCTTGTACAAATGTACATGTACCTGCAATCATTATCGATCTATATATCTTTACCTCTCACCATATATAATTTTTTGAATAAAGTATGTTTACATCTTTATTTATTTCTCACAAAGGCTACCTGTATTTATTAGGCAGTTTCAATTTTATCGTACATCAAGCCTTTTGTTATGTTAATTTTAATTACATTTAATTTCTGGTCGAGTGATCATTTACCACGTGCGATTTGTTAAAGGGATGTGTAGTTCATTCATAAAAAATGGATTAATGATTTTGATTTCCAAAGATGTGATTTGATTCCAGTGTCCTTCATTGACGATTGGTCTAAACAGTAAATCAATTAGCCGAACTACTGTATTTGTTTTCTCTATCTATTTATAACTTTCGAACAGCAGTATACTACTGTTGCCTTACTAAAAACACTCAAGCAACTTACAAAATTGTATCATTTCACGATTCAACTTTGGACTATTATTATTTATAAATTATAACAATACGAAGATGATGTATGATTGACAATTGGACAACTTTTCATGGCGTTGTCAGTTTATTTTCGAGTTATGAGTTTGACTGTCACTTTTGTATCTTTCGTCCCACTTTACCACTCTTAAAATTGTAGGTCATCATACTACATTAATCGATGAAGCAAAAAACACAAATCCGATATACAGAAATTGATTGATATTTGAAGACAAATAGTATGTGCTCACCACTATATTTTTTTTTATATTTTATACATTTTGATATGAAAAAAAACATGTTTTGTTTTACGTAAACACCCAACAGACCTTGCAGCCATTTCCATTCTGTATAACTGTTATTGTATGTTACTTATTAATATATGAATTATACAAAACTATGCACCACCTTAAAGTGACTGATTATGATTCTTTTATTTAAGTTAATTGTATTTTACATAGACTGTGACACGGATTTTGGTTTAATGTTGCATACAACTGAAAATAATGCTAATATCCCTTTCATCATCTAAAACATACAGATTTAATTCTTTCAAAGTTGGAAAACAATTTAAAGCACACACCTTTGTCTTACGCTGTTTAATATAGAGGAAAAAGACACCAAAGGGTTTTAACTCATAAGTCAAACACCAACTGACAAGACAATGACACAATTAAACAAAACAAACACCAAATCACAGCATAATAGACAGCAGAAATATTAGGTATAACCCACCGTCTAGGGAAAAATATGCCAATTAACTTGACGTAAGTAAGCACTGACTTAAATTATTGATCGCATTGTATGAAGAAATGCTTAACTGGCTATGTGTTATTTTTTTTAAATTTCAATAATAAAAGCTGTTAACATTTTAAGAATTCATTCTGGTAACTTAGGATATGATAATTAAGTCTTGCCGAACTCATTTGAGAACAAACCTTTTGTCTGAAGGACATCACCTATTGTTTGCCCCTTCATGTTTTTGTTTTTATTGACAAACGTTATTATATCAATACATTTATTATGAGGATGGTCGGTACAATAACCATATTTATTCCGTGTACCATTTTGTTATAACAAATAAACAAAACAATTGTATGCTGGATGGAAACAAAAGTGTAAAAATTAATTTTGCAATCAAATTAATAGGTTTCTCGTTGTTATTCTTTGGTTAAAATGTTGAAATATGCTATCACAATATCTGTTTGTGTATTTTTCTGTCCTGGTTGTTCTTGTATTTATTTGTACTGTATTCTTGTTACGCATTGTTGTCATTTAACGCTATTTTCAACATTGCCATATAAACGGAGGTTTGGCTAGCCTTAACACCATGTTCCCTTCACCTTTTTCCTAAAATGTCCTTTACCAAGTCAAAAATATGGCAGTTGTTATCAAAATGTCTATTTGTACTGTACATCAATACTTATATAATTGGAATCGTAACTGGGGTTGTTACATCAAAATGGCTTTTTTGTGTAATACATGTTGAAGTTGTTTTGCAAATATATGCAATCTATATTTGGTAATGGCATATATTTTTATGAGGAGACACCAGTACATGAGCATTATAATGCTTCAAAATATAAACAGTAAAGGTGGTTGCTGCAGAAACCTATAACCTGAAATGAACGACTTCAAACGGACATTATTAATCTTGATACCACATTTTAATCCCTCAAGACAACACCAAACAATGCAATCTCTGCACAAATATAGTAAGCATTTATACAATTGCCGTTATTAATTATTGTTCATGGGATGCCAAATTTCGGTTGATTTTATGGGTATAGATCGACAACGTTTAAAACATTTTCTATCAGATTGTACGCAGATATTGACACTAAATTACAGGCTCCTTCCTTGGGACAGGCTCATACATACAGAATGTTGTGGAGTGAAACATGTTATAGGGATCCGAATCATGCCCCTAACCCCAGCTAATGGTGTAAGAGTATAACAGAAGAACGAACTATAAAAATCATTTGAAAACTCATCATATGGATATAAATTGAAAAGGATCTATAAAAACAAAAACATCGAGTGAACGTGGCCATGTACTTGTATATTACAAAAACAAAAATACAATTATGATTGATCTGAGAGTACTTGCAGTTACTGACAGTGTTATGTGCACTGCCAAGATAATGGTATAGACAAGTTATAGATCCATGAATGCGTATATGTATATAACAATAATATTCTGTTTACTTTTGATTTACTGATACTAAAATCAATATTAATACCAATAAAAGCAATATTCAATGATAGAATTACAGTGTTAAATTGGTAACCTTTTATAAAAAATTGATTTAAAGGATCGTCAAGTTTACCAGGATCGTTACTGAATTTATGTACACGGTAAACAACATTTCCGTAAAAATGAGGATGTGCTTTCGACGTTTGAAATAAGTTTTCTACAGTTACAATCAAACTTCAAAACCAAATGTTTATATTTATGGAAGTTATTTTTCAAAAGATTCGTTTAACTGTCCGATTGGTATCTTCTACTTCAAATTTGCAGTGTTGTTAGATAATGCATAACTTTGTGTCCACGTTTAAACATGATATTTGTGTATGTTGTCATGTGTATACTATTGTCCTTTAGGTTTTGTTGCCTTGGCGTTGTGAGTTACTTGGCGCTTTATGTCTTTATTTTTATTCTTTGGTTAGTCAGCACGTCGGTGTTGACATGCACATCCAATAAATGGTCATTTGTTTTATAAATCTACTGTTTGCAAATGTATGAAATATTCTAAATACCAAGGGGTTTCTTATTCCAGGCATAGATAACCTATGCTGTATTTGGTACATCTTTTTAGAATTTTTGCTCTTTAAATTTATATTTGTTTGGTTTTCTGACTATTTCTATCTGAGCGTCACTGATGAGTCTTATGTAGATGAAACACACGTCTGGTATATTAAATTATAAGCCAAGTACCTTAGACAACTACTATCATGTCGAAATGTATTATTATATTGTTGTCCTGCCATATTATATTGTCCTTTTAGTGTTATATTTAACATTGCCATAAAAGCACAATGTTTGGCTAGCAACAAAACAAGGTTCAATCCACCATTCTTTTCTTAAAATATCCTGTATCAATTCAGGAAAATAGCAGTTGGTACCTTGTAGTTCGTTTCTGTGTGTTACATTGTCGTATCTTCGAAGTTCAGAGTTTTTATGATTTTACTTATTTGCACTTGAGTGTTTCTTTGTTTTCGTTGTTTTCCTCTTATAGTTGATTTGCTTTTCTCGTTTTAGTTTCTCTCAATCGACTTATGACTTATGACTTTCGAACAGCGGTATACTACTAATGCCTTTAGTTATCACTTACCGTACTTTGTCACAGACGATTGTGAATGAGCGTGTTATATAAGCTTAATAATTAAAATTAGAATTCACATATTCCTGTTTGTTCTATTTCATCGTTTCACTGCTTGTGTGTAAATCATTTTGTGATAGAGATGATTTAGTGTTAACATCTCTTAAATATTAAAACTAGGACGAGTGTATCACATTACTTTTGATAAAACTATCTTTGTATTATACATGTTATAGTTTAGTGTTTCAAAGTAGTCAGTCTCTATTGTTCATTATACGCATAAAACAAATTGGATGGACGTGATCAACAAAAGGAATCTGTGGTACAGTTATTTCATCAATGTTTTGTTGGATTGTTAGCTTTTGATGATTTTAAAAAACAAAACTTGAAGAAGTAGTTGTGAAATAATAAGTGGCATGGTTTTGGCTTTAATGATAACCTTGAACCCTTCGCGTTTGTGGCTACTACTATGGTATTCATATTGACTGTTTCTGCCTCAAAATCACTAAACCACAATTGGGCAACATCATCAATCAATTTGTATATCAATAGTTATATATATCAGCTATCAATAATTATATATATCAGCTATCAATAGTTATATATATATCAGCTATCAATAGTTATATATATCAGCTATCAAAAGATTAAAAAGTCTTTTTTATCTAAATGGATTTCAATGGGAATCAACTATTTCTCTGCTTATCTATTCTGTATTTCCCTCTTACATTTAAAAAAAAAATGTTCTCTACGAAATCAATGACAATTATCAGTACGAATGTCCTTGTTTGGTATTCCTCGCCACTCAATTAGATAGTATTCTATGTTAAAAATGTTCCACAATTATGTTTTTTTTTTATCTCTGGTATCTATGGTGATTTATTGCTACAGCATTCTCCTCCTCTGATACATTTGTACGTCTTTGTTCCTTTGTGTGATGGATCATAATATAAATGTAAACAAGGTATTTTTATTTATACATGCTATAGTTGACCAATCTTCTGGAGCGACAAAAACCTGATGTATTTTTCGCACAAAAAGAAGGCCCGTTTTGTTGACTTTTGATATATATTTATCTTTATTATGACTAAAAACTTGAAATTAATCAAACTTTTTCAATAATCTTTTAATCCAGGATCAATGTTTCATTGTATATTTACCATTGTATAATGTCCGTGTCCCCGCTAAAAATGTTTTATTTATGAGAGTATGGCGGTCATTGATATATGGAGGAATATAAAAATGCTTTTTGTTCAAACACATAGAAAGTACACTACATCAGCATCAACATCAAGAAAGGGAAAGTTAACAATACGAAAAGAGATATCATAGTTAGCGTAAATATCAAAATAGGAAGATTTTGTAATAATTTAGGACACAAAATATGTTTTTCGTCTAAATCACCTATTAAAATTGTCTACGCAAAACGCGCGTTTCGCTATTTGTTGAAAGAACAAAGTAATTACGAAGCTGATCGGTGTTTACTTTGCTCTATAGTGTTTTGTATTGTTTTGTTTGTCTTTAGATGTGTTTCTTTTTGTCATGATGCTGTCATTTTATTTTATGCGTTTGTATAGGCTTTTGATATATTCGGCTTCTCTTTTGTTGTCATTGATATGTTCATAATTATAAATCAACTGTTAACAAAACTCTGGATTTTTGAAAAACTAAGGCTTTTCTACCTCAGTAATAGATTACTTAAGCTGTATTGGGAAAAACTTATAGAAATTTTGGTCCTCAATGCTCTTCAACTTCGTACTTTTTTTGGCCTTTTAAACATATTTTGAATCGAGCGTCACTGATGAGTCTTTTGTAGACGAAAAGTGCGTCTGACGTTAATGTAAAATTTTATTCCTGGTATCTATGATGAGTTTATTTGCAGAAAATAAATTTTCGAATATGTTGACTAATTGTTCTAAATACAGATAGAGTAAAATTTAGTTGGGGTAGGACATTCTAAGTAAAATAATCTAATAATAATAATGTAAATGGGTTCATTTCGTTGTCAGTATAACCTAGTTAATGTTTTATAAAGAGGTGAGAATCCCAATATACTAAAGCGAAATATGACGTTAAATGCCACATATGTTGCCATCCAATTTTGTTTCTCTCTTTTCTGCAGAAGTAGATATATCATCTTCATATTGCAAAGTTTTATCATAACACTGATATGCTGTGTATTCATTGCCTGATATTTCAAAACATACTCCAAGTATTGTTAATGAATTAGACAAAGTAGATCCAATCAGATATTTTTCTTTCACTGTTAAGAATAAGTCGTGCAAAGCCTGTTGTCTGTTGAAAATAAGACTTTGGTGATGATAGCCTAAAAATCTAGGGCAGTGAGACATTACAACAGGCGGTATATCAATATAATCGTCATCAACCTGCAGCTGTAGTTCTTCTGGTATTAATGATGAGTTCTTAACGTACCTGACACTTTTTATTATAGCTGTTTTCATCCGTTCATTTAATGTCATTGTATGATGTATATTTCGTCTGTACATATGTCTATGGCTACAACTGAGTTCGTTGCATCTAAATATCATATCAGGTGAACATCTTTACAAAACACAATTAATGAGTCTTAGTGTAACATCGTTCTGCGCAGTTACATAATAAAACGACGCGTATAACAACCAACCCGAGACGGCGTCTGCCATGATGCCTTCTTTCAATTATTTATGTTTATATTGGCGTATTTTGAACGCGTTCCTTGTTGTGATGCTGATGGTAGCAACTGTGCTTTATATTGATTGGTTTTAGCATATTGATGCATACACACACCGGTTACAAATGTAGAAGATTCGGACTTAAGTAAAGGTTGATTACTGCATACAAGCATAAAATATCTGGTTCACATTTAATTTCTACATATGCCCTCTTGTAAAATAAGAAGTCTAACGTAATGCACGAATATTCACTATTAGTACTTAACACATGGTGACTATCTTTGACAGTCGGAAATAAATTATGTATCAATCCATTAATTCCTGCAGTTTTCACTCTCTCAAGTACACCGAGTAAAATCTTATTGCTACTTTGGTCGATCTTTCCTATGAACATGTTGTGTTACGGTATAAAGAAGTTCGGACAGTATAATGAGTTGACCCATAATATTAATTTATCAAAACAAAGAGAAAAACAATAATGCAATTTAGATAATTGAAATGTCTCAATATCTTATTCCTCCGAAACCCAAAATAAAGCCGTCTTTAAAGAGTAAGAATACAATAAACATTTGACATCATCGTTTGTATTAATGATACCTTTTAAGGTCAATTTGAGGAGACCGTAACATAAGATTTGAGTGATATTAAACGAATGAACAAGTAATTATTCTGCTACAGAAAACGACAATCTCCATAACCTTTCACCATCTGATACCATTTTAGGACCTATAGATACTAGCAAGCATCCATAATTTATGATCCTGTCAATTGCGAAATTTGGCGGCCACTGCAATCGATGACGAAATGCAAATGGGATTGCACTGTGAGGTAGATATTTACTCCATAGGCAAATTGCAATATGAATATCAACTGTCTGTTTTTTTTTGTAATACATGGACCGTGTATAACTGTCTTACTTTTCGTATACTTATACAAATTTTCAGAAGAAGAATTTGAAAGATACAATCTTTCACCGATAGTTTTACCTAGACAAAGGAAACATTGTTGATTAAAGCACGACTCATTGTCATCAACATGTTTTACATATCTCATTCCTGCAAATCCATGATGATCAATATCTATTTCCATAGTAACTATATTACGATTTATTAGGTGTTTGTTATTCCTTTTATTCTAGATTACGTTCGGGGAATGCAATACAAACATGATATTTATGTCACTGCCGGGTAAATCAAGGCCTTTTGCCAAGCTTCCACTTGATATGAATGTAAAACCATTACGATTTTGATTGACTATCATGTCATGTATGATAAGCAGCCGTTGTCTCAGTCGGAGTTCTATTTCAGAACCAACTGTTTTGACTAGGTGTTCGTATAAGTATTTCTGTCTTGGGTCATTTCTAACCCAACACAAGACATCTATAATAGATAGATGCAATTACGTATTTATCACAAAGTTGTCACATGACGTTTTTACATAAAAAGTTGGCACCCTAAATTCTTTTACAAGCAAATGTTCTATTTAGAACGTAAATTATGAGTGCTATGTAGACAAATTTATATGTTATATGGGTATTTAATAAGCCAGATACATTTTACAACTATTGAAAAAATACTAATAATGTTGGTAATTTTGTCCACGGTGTATTATCGCACTAGTATTTAACAATCCTGCCATAAAACAAACATGTTCAATTCCTTTGAAAATGACTACAGTTGTGTCCAGATCAAACATTACTTGCAATTGACCGGGAAAAGTAAACCCTAGCGTGCGAACATTTGCACTAAGGTTTACCGCTATTAAACCAGTTTTAATCTACCCCTTTCTACATTTGAGAATGCCTTTACCAAGTCAGGAATATGACAGTTGTTGTCAATTCTGTTGATGTGTTTTATCAATTGATTTTTCCATTTGATTAGGGACTTTTCGTTTTAAATGTTCCTCGGAGTTCAGTATTTGTTGTTATTTTACTTTTTTGTAAATGTTGTAAGCGCCACGTTTACTCTGTGATGACCTCATCATAGGAAAACGTGTGCTTCCGTAGGCACGGCAGGATTTGTATATTTTGTTAAAATAAATACAATTGGCTATTACACAATAGTTGTAACAACTACAGAATCAAAAAGTTGTATATATTATTTTATATAAACAAGTCTAAATTGAAAACAACGTTCAAACCTATGATTGCGTTGGATAAAAACTGCAACTTATATACGTGTGTATATGAACATAAATCTTGGTTTAGGGGTCTAAATACAGCACAAACAACACTTTCCAAAGAACCAAACAGTGAAAAATGAATTTTAACAAAAAGCATTTCACTAACAGGTCGAACAACTGATGTTCTTAAACCCTGCTGACTGCCATTGGCGATTGCCAAAAAAAAATTGATCACCACATGTTACATGGATCTTGATTATTAATGTTAATACCAAACAGAAAGTAATAAACTTGCGAATAGATGGAATATCGCAAAAATGAGGTGCAAAACAAGGAACGAGGAAGTGGAACAATAAACAGGTATGTTTTTG
This sequence comes from Mytilus edulis, assembly GCF_963676685.1. Lineage (NCBI taxonomy): Eukaryota > Metazoa > Mollusca > Bivalvia > Mytilida > Mytilidae > Mytilus > Mytilus edulis. The sequence continues at coordinate 8,489,556 of NC_092357.1, forward strand.
TATACATCTTATAGACACATAATGAATGGGTTGATGGATTGATTTGTGAACGTCTAGTTGCAAAAACTACATGAATCTCAGGTATAGGAAAATGAACAATTATAATAATACTGTACTAAATTATTAGCAGCTTTACCTTTTGTACTTCAAAAAATGAAGACAACGATGTCATTCAGTAATGAACTATAAACTAGAAAAAAAATAAGATCATATTGATAAACACGGTACATTTTCTCAACCTAAGATTAAGTCTACCTGTTTTGGTGTGGACATGGAAATAAGTCTAACCCAGATTTTCGATTGAAACCCTTTTCCTTAGTCATTAGTTTAAAGTACAGATTTATCTGAACTTCTTTCAAACATTGTCATTTGTCTCTTTACTCGTGGTATTTTCTATCTGTCGTTTCGTTTAAAAGATAAAATTAAAAAAAATATCGAACTCTAGTGAACATTCAATATAAAAAGTCCTTTCACAAATTTCAAAATCAAAAGCACTAACACCTTGAACGACCGGTAAACAGCCGTCAAATTTCTAACTTCGTACAGGGATTTCCATCTAATGAAAATGGTGGTGGATAAACCCAGGTTTTATAGTTATGGTATTTTTGTTTTGACATTTCGGTTTAAATGTTTTAATATTTTTCCCTTTTAGGACTTCATCTGTATTACAAAATGTACGCAAAAACTAGTAATTACATACCGTTGTCTTGAGTTTAAGGCAAATAAATTAAAAATATTGCGACCTGTACAATTCAGTAAGAAGTCCAGATATTCATTGGAAGATTTATCAGGAAATTTAAGGTTAAGTATCCACTGTTCTTTCGTTTTCCTTCTTTCTAAACATGCTTTATACATAACTTCAAATTGTCTGATTGAAAGTCCGAAAACATCATTTGAGATTATCATCCCTCCATCCATGGGCTGGTAAATAAAAGGTGTATATTTTCGCGATTCGCGGTACGGAAAACGTTTCACGCCGTATATATCCAAATACGGGGTTTTCCTCATTTCAACAAAATTTCCGTCGTCATTACTGTATCGATTCATTGAGTTTTCGTTCATGATGTCTGTAAGAAAATTATGATACATTCAATTATGGATTATATATTATGCAGTAGATTTGAACTCAATTCATTTTACTGTTGAATATCTAAATAAGAGTACCAGTAAATAAGTTCAAAATGGAAAGTCCCTCAACAAATGAAAAAACCAGAACCGCAAACACATCAAACGAATGCATAACAACTGTTAAATTCCTGATTTGGTACAGGCAAGAACTCAAAGTGTTGTTTCGTTGTTTTGCTTTCATAATTTTATGCGGTATGTCTACTGAATTTAAATCTATATTTGTCATTAAGCAGGCCCTTCAAAACTATAAAAGCTTTAAGGCTACACATTTGTCACATGAATATTTTATCCCCCTTAATTTAAGTTTCTGTCAGATGCCTGAGCCTTATTGTGTCTTCTTTTTTTATTGTTTAATATAAAGCTCCTTTAAAGTGTATTTCCTATTGTTAATTAACATGTGATACGTGTTTGTATGGCGATCAATTGTCTTCTCAATTCTAACAACAAAACTATTTATTTAGTTATATATATTTCTGTTCTCTGCCTACATACAAATCTTAAAAATCAACTGTTCCTGTGGCAATGTAGAGGCAGATTTTTGTTTATTTATGATTTAGAATATGCCTTTTGTACATGCACTTATCGCTTTCAATTGATGCGGAATAAACATGAAAAAGTTTAACAATAAGCCTAGTACAATATAGGATTAGGATAATTTGTCTGACAAAAACATATAAACAAAAATCCGCAATTTGTCTTAACAAATTTACAGCATCTAGAAAATAGTTGAAAAACCGTCAGTTGAATAAAGAGAGATAACGCTATGACAAATAACAAAACAAAATCCTGGCATATCGGATAATTCACGACATGAGTATATTTATCACAAAATCCCGTCAAAGATATACCATTAATAGCAACTAAGCAGTTATGACTGAAAAAAATTATTCAAAACATGTTTTCTAAAATGTGTATAGTATCGGGAAAATCGTATAAAGGGTCCTAAATCTGTAAATGAAATAATCATAAAGTAAAATTTGGGAAAATTTCAAATCTAAGTGCGTGTTAAAATAATCCATTTAGATTATTTCATTACATTATAAAAGGACAACCGGTTTAAGTTCGTAAATTTTTGAAATATATTCATATACCTGTCCATCTGTTTTATATAAAATATCAAAGCCCTTTGTATGAAAAAGAATATGTGATATGTCAACAAGACAACTATCTACCACAGATCACGTGACGTGAGGCAATTATGGATCACAGTTAGGTCTTCAAAATGAGAAATAAATACTATATATAGTCAGCACAAATCAACACGACACCAAAATTGTATAACGTGATACATTTGTTGCAACTAACGCACTAATCTATATCAAAACAATTTACGAAACCCAAATCTGACAGAAATGAACTACCGACTATTACTGAACTACAGGCTTCACAATTTGGACAGGCATAAAAATAATATGAAGGGGTCAAACATGTCTGTTAGCGCAGACCCCCCTTTTTTTCCTTCCCTTTTCAATCTGGGACAATGAAAATTAAGAAATGACGTGTTCAGACAAAGATGTGTCTTCCTTGTCAGGAAAAGAAATACAAAAAGGACAATCTGAGGGACAGCAATATTCAACTTGACTGGACAATGACTGGTGGCACATTCAACGTGACTGGCACATTCAACTTGACTGGACAATGACTGGTGGCATATTCAACTTGACTGGACAATAACTGGTGGCACATTCAACTTGACTGAACAATGACTGGTGGCACATTCAACTTGACTGGACAATAACTGGTGGCACATTCAACTTGACTGAACAATGACTGGTGGCACATTCAACTTGACTGGACAATGACTGGTGGCATATTCAACTTGACTGGACAATGACTGGTGGCATATTCAACTTGACTGGACAATGATTGGTGGCATATTCAACTTGACTGGACAATGACTGGTGGCATATTCAACTTGACTTGACAATGACTGGTGGAATATTCAACTTGACTGGACAATGACTGATGGCATATTCAACTTGACTGGACAATGACTGGTGGCATATTCAACTTGACTGAACAATGACTGGTGGCATATTCAACTTGACTGGACAATGACTGGTGGCATATTCAACTTGACTGGACAATGACTGGTGGCATATTCAAATTGACTGGACAATGAATGGTGGCACATTCAACTTGACTGGACAATGACTGGTGGCATATTCAACTTGACTGGACAATGACTCAATGACTGGTGGCATATTCAACTTGACTGGACAATGACTGGTGGCATTTTCAACTTGACTGGACAATAACTGGTGGCATATTCAACTTGACTGGACAATGACTGGTGGAATATTCAACTTGACTGGACAATGACTGGTGGCATATTCAACAAACTGTTTTAGTCATAACACTTAACATTTTGCTAATATATACTAAGTTAGTGGACCATGACTGGCGACAGGGGTTGAAAAATCGTCAAACTAAAATGAACTGATAGTTATGAAGAAAATTTAACATTGTAATTGTGTATAATCATTGAAAGTCGCTGCACCCTGATCTAGGGGGTTGGTTCTAGAAATGTCGCCAAAAGATATGTACTGTTAGAAATGAAGCTTTATAGAAGTATCATTGATCTATCAGGAGAACTTCCTATCAATCTAAATTACGCAGAAAACATAATATAAAACTATTGTTTCTTTATGTACGAATGTAGTAATAGTCTGCTTTAATAGTAGTGCCTCATAAATCGTTTTCTGATGACATTCTTTTACTTAGTGTGTGGTGTTAATGACTTTGGTATAATATTGTGTATATATATATATAAATAAATAGATATTGTAATGGAGGATGACACCTCGATTAAATTAATTATCTGTGTATCTGTTAGGCACCTTAGGGACAAACATACATATGGACAAATGACAACATATACATTTTTCATAAATATTTGTTTTCCTTTCCACGATATCCGTCTGTTGACCATTTCATATAACATATTGTCAGGGAAGACGTTTTCATAAAAACGATCTAACACGCGCTGTCTTACATGTATGAGCCACCAATGGTGCGACGGCGAATATTGAAATTAACTTTTGTCTTTTAGGTATTGAGGCCACACCAAACCATTTTCAGTTTTTTAGAAAAAAAGTTGACGGATAACTTTGTTTTTATTTGAAATGTCCTTCTGTTGAGATTTCCTGTCTCACCCACCCAAAACAAGGTAAATTCCACATATGTAACGCTCATCCTTATTAGGGGGTTATACGCGAGATATTGATAAAAAAAATAAATAAAAAAAAATAAATAAAAAAACATTTTTTTTTTAAATTGGCCTTTCTGTGAAAAAAAGGGAAATTGACCCTACCTCTATCATGACAATCTGTCTATGAAATATTATCGCTATACACATAACAGAAAAACTACCTTTACAAATGTAACATGACAAAAATTCAGATAGTATTCATCCGTGAAATATTGTATAAAATACAAACAAAATTCTACAACAGAAATTTGTGCATCTCTGGCTACAGATTCACAGATGAAGACAATATTTCATCGGACAATATTTTGCTTTACAATAGTCTATTAAACTGAATCAATGGTTGTTTGTAAAGTCCTACAATCAATCAAAAGTGGCATCTCTACTCTTAAAATTTAAAAAAAGTCACACCGATATTTTTAAACAACTGTTCTAAAGACACACTAAACAAGATCGGGGATGTTTTTTTCTTTTTTCTTTCTCTCTTTAATAAGGAAACTAATACCTAGTCGGTAGAAAAGTAAAAAAAAAAAGTATGATTTAATATAACAACATAAGATGTGGTATGACTTACAAAGGGACAACTCTCCAGCCAACTAGAATATAAATTAACAATTATAGGTCAACCTACGTGCTTCAACAATGAGTAAATCACATACCGCATAGTCAGAAACTGTAAGTAAATATAACACAACTTCTTAGTTGAGTTTTTTTTCTGTCTTTGCAAGCACTTTCAAAATAAAATTGAGAATGTAAATAGGGAATGCGTCAAAAGGACAACAACCCTACCAAAGAGCAGAAAACAGCCGAAAGCCACCAACGAGCCTTCAACACAGTGCGAAAATCCCGCACCCGGCAACAAAAATACATTTGATTGGATATACAATCAGTAAATTTTAATTAGAGTCACTGAATGAATGTCCATGATATCTATTACATATATTATTATTCTCATCTATTGATAAGCAATGTATTCTCACTTTTGTACATTATTTTTTTCTTGTGTTACATTTTCATTGTCTTCCTGTCTTGGGAGAAATCATTTATGTCCAGCTAATACCATAAAATTAGACCAGGAAAGCACTTTACGATATATACATGTATATGTACTATACTTTGCCGACTCTAAATAAAGCTTATATTCATTAAGCTCTTACCAGGCAAGGATAATTATTTTTAAATTCCACCTTATAAAATTGAGAATGGAAGTAGGGAATGTGTCAAAGAGACAACAACCCGACAAAAGAGCAGAAAACAGCAGAAAACAGCAGAAAACAGCCGAAGTAAACCAATAGGTCTTCAAAATAGCGTGAAAATCTCACACCTGAAGGCGGGCTTCAGCTCACCCCAACACAAAAATATTTATGTATTAAATAATGTTTTTCATTGGATGAGAGCAATGGTATTTACATGTATATGAAATTTCGCATATTTTGAGATTTTCTTTTCTCTGTCGGTAAGTAAGTACATGTAAGTTTCTCTGCCAGTGAATTGTTCATTAGGCCGACTGAGTTTTATCAGTTCGAAATAGACGTTACAAACTTACAGTAAAATGGACAACCGGGAAGATAGCGGAAAGAGAGAGGTCGACATTACCACATAAAAAGAAGTCATCAAAGTCCCGTTCCGAAAGGAATAACCGCAGGCTAAGGGCATTTTTGGCCAAAAAGTCTGAGTCAACTGCAGAGATTGGAACTCTAGCTTAAATGTTAGACAATGACTCCCCAAAATCTGATGAGCTAGGCAACACCGCTCAATCAATAGAGATATATTCGGCAACGGACGCACCGACTGAGCTTATCTTTAAGAAATATGAAGATTCTCCACTACCAACAGCCCCATCATCGCCAGAAGGTCCCGCTTCCTCTGTAGGTGCCGAGGATACATCGACAACTGGTAGAGAAAGAAAGGAACGCCGCAAACACAAAAAGGTGGAGATAAGAATACAATTAATCACACTAGACCTTCCACAAAAGACTTACCTACTAGAAGTTGAAGGAGAAACAACAATACTTAAAGCAAACTGTGACACTTTAAAAGAACAAGGACTGATAGAGAAACAAGTCAATGAGGCTTTCTATAAGGATGTCAAGAGAAGCCATGACCATTGGTTAGATATCAGAGATAAGAGGAACTTTCTTTGCTCAGAACAGCGAGTGAAAGATATTGAACAAATAGCAAAACAGAATAATTCGTATTTGAAATTATTTAAATAAAGGGCGAGATAAGCCCAGGCCCTATTAAAAATAAATTGTTCATTAGGGAATTCCGATTTCGAGAAGAAAAAAAAATTCCCTCGCCTATAAACTAGCGGTTTTTGAAATTTGTTTATCTATCAATCTGAATTCTTGGCAAATAAACTTGTTAGCATGATACATTTGTATAAAAGTCTCACTCTCCATGAAAATCAAATAATCGTTCTTTAAGACATGATTCTGCTCTCCTGTCTCTCAATCGTAAGTAAATGTGTGTCAATTTACCTGCAACAAACATACATATATATGTCTTAAAATAGATTTCGTATTAAAATTACACCTGCTGTTTTGTTTTTGTAAATACAACTAATAGATCATTTAACTTCGGGCAAAATGTAAAATTAACACTAACAGGTCTACATGTGCTCAGGTATTAATTATAAATCAGTGGCTTTAAAATGTTTGGATTTAAATTTTCATATTGAAGGTAATATAGAAAGCGTTTCAGACTCAAAATAAGTTTTTTTTTCAATATACATGTAAACTCTATCAAACTACACCGGTTGATCGGGGCTAAGACATAATGTTATCTTCGAATCTAATGTGCGCAGTTGAAACCTTTACGCCAAAAATGGGGAGGTGAGTGTTTGATTAAACAGGGGCATTCCCTTTGGAGGCAATATAAGGGTCATTTTCAAAAAATGTGGATATTTCAGTTGTGAAATAACAATACAAAAAAATATTCGATTTTCAACTTTAATATATGAAATTGAATAGTTTAACAACAATACAACCTGAAATAAAAATATGCAATCTTAAATGCTACTACAAAAATATTTTAAAAAATAACATAGAAACAAGTATGGGACATATGTCAACTACATAACGGATTTAGTTTCGGTCCCTAATTTTTTTATAATAATATTTACATTTTGCTTGATATATATTTCCATAAAAATCATCACACTTTTTTCAAAACAGTTAACATGGTTAAAATAACACTTTTAGAAACATATTTTAAAGTGAATTTAATTCAGCATTGTCAACTACATAACGCTTTTTGTCAACTACATAACGATTCACTGCGTTATGTAGTTGACCGTTATGTAGTTGACCTATTTGTGGTTTTTGGATGTTTTTCTTGACCCTAATACTACCAGATAAATGGTTTTTATTGAATTAGAGTCAGTATTATAGACTTTCAATGATTTATGTAAAAAAAAATATTTATGCGAAAATTTATCAATGTTTTTGCCGTTACAAAGTTGACATAGAATAAAATTACGGAGTAATTTGTACTCACCAAAACTAATCTATAATGAAATGAATCAATGATGTCATCCTGTAACTTTAAGCACGTCATCAGAGGATGAAGAGTAAGTAGAGAACACTTCCTTAGTTACAAGGGATATAATCAGTTGTTTATTGGCAACATTATTTCATTTGTGTTATGTAGTTGACATTTTTTTAAGTACGAAATGAAAAGTAAAAAAAAATGCTAATAAAATCTAATAATTCCCTGTATTTGTGTATACATACCTGCAGTGATACCTATATATTTATAATAACAAAAGAAAAATAATAATTTCCGCTGGGTATTAAAACCAGCATTTAAAAAAGACTAGTTTTTCAATTTCGTACAAGCAATTTTGGGGTTTTTGGACCCTTTGAAACCCACTGGAAGCAATTTCTGTAGCTAAATTTCATATTGAATTTGCTGGAACTTGTTACACACACCAAAAACTAAATGGTGTATCTAAAAATTGGATAAAAATATTTACACTTTTTTAGAAATATTGATTGTACAAGAAAATCCACATTTTTTGAAAAAGGCCCATAAATAGCGTGTTGGATGTACAACATTAAGCAGTCTTATTATAAAACAAAACGATTGGACGGAGCAACGACATATTTAAATCCCTCAAAATATCATGTGCGCAGTAAAACCCCTTGCAAAAAGGGGGTATTTGACCAGAATGGGGACGTTAAATTCGATGTCTTTTGTGGGGAGAGGATAAGGTTCCCTGTTCATCAATTAGTCCTTCAAAAAACTGACCAAGGAAAACCTTTCTTAGCCTAAAGTTCAAATTTGTGGCCATCCTGCACAGTCAACATTCGTTGTAGTATATATACCTTTTTGAAGTAATTACCATTTTACATTAAACAACCAACAATCAACAGTTTGGTCGATTCATCTCTGAAATCAACAGCAAGATCAATCCTTTTGTGCTTCTATTCTTCTGTTTTGTATTTTATTTTTCTAAAATAATCTGATAAAAGTTTGTACCTATGGTAGTCATTATTTATATAGTCTTTGACACAGTCGTCCTGGTCATGCATGAACTATTTGTCACTGCACGTCCAGCAACCAGCAATCAATCAATTTTGACATAGATCGGCTGGCCATCTTCAGAAGGACCGAAATGAAGACACGGATGTTTTCTGCTCTATGGTCGGGTTGTTGTCTCTTTGACATATCCCCTATTTCAATTTTCAATTTTAAAACCGATAAAACGTTTCGGAGATGAATGGACCGACACGTTGATTGTTGATTGTTCAATGGTAACTGCCTTTAAATAGTCTACATGTACCAAAGTTTTGGATAAACCTATTGCTAACACTTTTAATAAACTGTTACTTAGATTTGGGGACATTCTTGTTTTTTTCTATGGTAAGGTTGTTGTCTCTTTGGCACATTCCCCGTTTCCATTCTCAATTTTATTAAAAATTTTTAAATTACTTCATTTTATCAGTTCACCTGAAGTTCACGCGAAATTCACACAAACTAATCAATCGTGCTATCGTCGAGTGTGGGGCCGTCAGTTTGATTTATGTCCTGGTCAAACAAAAAAACTCGAAATGTGTTATTTTTTGCCTCTCTGCTATTAACGCAATTGGTGTAATCGATAAGACTGGTCAGCTTGGGGTTAGGATATTAAGTACAATGTACATATGAAGGGTAACATGTTGGGTGTTGCGTTGTAAGATATCCCCAAATCTCGGTTTATAATGACTGTAGGTTCATATTGTATATCAAATTCTTCATCAACTTATCCTTGTAATACTTGCAACTGGACGTAAAACACAAAAAACGTTTTTTATCCTCGTTTTCATTGTCATTCTAGTAAAGATATATACTAAATAAGTATATTTCTCCTGTTTGCAAAGCCGTATGAAAGTCATCTTATGTTTACCTAACAACATAACATTAAAAGATATATTATGAAGCCCAATGACACAACTCTTCACAAGAGACCAAATGACACAGACATAAACGATAATAGGTCATCTTAAATCTTCAACTATTAGTAAAAGAACAACCATTCAACTTCAGAAGGGGAGAGGGGGGGGGGGGGGGGGGGGCGAGTTCTTGGAGTCAGATTTTTCATTAGTACAATAAGGTATGGGGAAATCCGGATTTAGAATCATTTTTTGCTTGGCCAGATTATTTGTTTTCATCCAATTTGGGATCAGAATATTTTATTTAGAAAAGAGACCCCCCCCCCTATTTTTGGGAAGTTATTGTTGTTCCCTAATTGTTTTCCCCTAATGTCTAGTTCAATTGTGCAGCAAATATCCAAGAGAAAACTTACTACTGAATTCAACCTCTTACATGACATCGGCTTTGGTATTGAAAGACAATTTACTTACGATTATCTCTCTTTCTCTTGTGTTTTTAGACAACAATCACGAATTCATGACTACATGTAAAGAAAGAATAAACGGAGAAACCAATTACAAAACTATTGTATTTTTGACATTTAAAGAACCACCATGTTTTTGAGAATAATGAAACACAGAGCACATCATCTCAGCACAACAGATGAACATAACACATGTACAAACCGGACAGAAGACAATGTGACCATCCGGAAGGAGCACGTGCTGACCTACATGATCTACTTAGTTATGATATTTATTTTCATATTATTGTTGCATGCATATATACGCTAACTTTATCTATATTCAGGATTAACACTGTGTCGTATTGTAAAAATGTTTAAGCTTTTAATTAATTTATATTATTCGTTTTTGTCATATTTGGTTGAATAAACAGAAATAGTGCTCGAAAAATCAATTTGTTTCCTCCGTAAATTAAAGGGCGGATAACGTCTGTGAGACAGCAACCTTTCCACACAACAAATGACAATTCACTGAACATGAAAAGCTCAATGATGTCTTCTTGTTAGTACACTTAATAGCATTTCGGAGCACATGAAGCCGAAAAACTTATATGTAAAAATTGGTAGCGAAAAAATAGATGCTGAAATATATGAAGAATTTTAGCGTCGGATGTAAATTCGACGAACAAAAGCAAAAAAAAAAAGATTAGTATTTTTATTCTAATAATTGTATTACAGTATAATATTGTTATATTGGATTGTTATGATTTTACATGTAAACACGGACCTCGGTTCTAGAACTTTCAGTTAGTATAAGGAAATTGATAGTAATCTACCCTTTACTAGTAAAAGATAACGATAAAGATACAGATATTTTATTTCCTAATTATAGGGCATGTAATTACATAAAGTAAAAATAAAAAGCCTTTCTCTCCCACTCGCATACACTCACACATACAACTATCGTAAACATGCTAGAAGTTATGCCTACGTTCAAAATTAAAAAAAAACTTTGCAGAAAATACGGAAAACAAATTGAAATCATAATGACTTAAAAAACGGTTTGCCCTAAACGGAACTGGGTGTTGTGTGTGACTATGTCTAAAGCAACAGTTATTTCAAATACAAATGTGGGAATAGAATGATAAAACAGCTGTGGTATTGTATTCCTTTTTTGATCGAAAATGGTTAACAGGGGTTTGTCCAGGATACGAAGAAATAAGGTCAAACATAGCTGCAAATGTAGCAAGGCAAAATTTTGAAAAAAGTTAAATCACAAAAATATTGAAGTAAGAGGAAAATCTAATCGGAAAGTCCATAATCCCATGGCAAAATCAAACTAAACACATCGAAAGCGAATGATCAAGAACTGTCATATTCCGTTATATTTACAATGATGCGTGAACTAAACAGACATAATAAATAAAATAGTCAAAATATGGGTACAGCAGTCATCATCGTATAACAATTTTAAAAGGAACAATTTAACAGAGCACAAAAACACATTCATTGATTCGCGTGTCTGACGTCAGAAAATTATATACGTCACATATATAAAGGGCGACTTTATGCCAAAAAAAAAACCCATTTTTAATTTATTTTGTACCGGACTGTGTAGCAATATTTATCCCGCCATGTTAAATACTATGAATATCTTACTGTGCATAGGTCTTTCTGCCGAGCGTGAAAAGTCCAGAAACCTCATGCATATACCCCAGTAACCCTTTTTATGTTTTGCTACATTTTGGTTGATTAGTGTAAGGCGGGAACCGGATTATCAGTGGTTGTTAGGGACGACATAAAACATCATTGAAGACTAAACAATTTAATTCAAATTCATTGTAGTTCTGGTTGTTTTTTTTTTGTGTTTTTTTTTTGGGGGGGGGGGGGGGGTGGGGGGGGGGGGGGGGAGGCTGTCAAATTACTGCAAGTTACTATCGATTTTATATAGAAAAAAAAATATCAATATTTGCCAATCATTTAACCCAAATTAAGTTAAGAGGGTGGTAGGAGGGTCAGTGAAAAAACTATATGAATTAAGTTTTTTTTTTTTTTTTTTTTTTTTGTCTTACACTGAAATTTTGATGTCGTCCCTTACAATACTGTCAATAGTCATTTTAGGAGCTTTGTGAAGCTTTGCTGTCGATGTGAGACAAGGATCCATGTTGAAGACAGTACTTTGACCTATACTTGTTTACTTTTACAAATTGCGACACTTTGGTGGTGAGTTTTCGTCATTGGCACTCATACCATATCTTCTTATATCTAAGCAATCATAGCATCGGGTTCTTTTATGACGTCTGAATCGTGCTTTTAACTTTTGTAACGTAATTGTCTAAATCGGTATTGAATAGTCTACGTGTGATGTGTCTAGAGGAGACAGATAAAACAATATACGTGATCTTTAAATGGATTTAAATTAGAAAATACAAATAGACCCGGAAGTTCCGGTGACAACGCAATAAGCAATTATCCTCTTCTTTAATATATAATGTCTGGAGACAACAGCGATAACAGTGTCTTCTTTACAAAAGAATGTAAACACGATCTTCATTTCAAGATTTTTTGTTATTATTCGTTTTTGTTGGAATGATATATATTTTTGCCTTAAATTTCAAATGTCTAGATCTAGATCATCAAACCTTTCCCAGTTGCCAGATTTACATATGCATAAAAGAAGATACTGAGACACAATACCAACGGAAAAAAGACATCTAGAGGTCAACATACTAGTTGTTTACGGGCACGTGGAATATACATGCCTATCTTAACAAGACCTAGCCTCGGTGGCCGAGTGATCTAAGTACATGTAGTTGCTACTGTCATCACTGACTGAGGTTGTGAGTTCGAACCCCGCTGCACTTGACCCAAGTCTTAATTGACTAGGATTGTTAGTTTTCCTATCGAGGATAGGTAGTTTTCTCTGGGCACTCCAGCTTTATTCACTAAAACGAACTGGCCGCCACGGTATAGCCTAAATGCAGTGCTTATACAATGGCGTTATTTAAAACACCAAAAATCAAGTCAAATCTAAATCAAATTTTAAAAAGACGTGTCAATCATTTAAAGGCAAAAGTACAATATTGAAATAAATGTAATAGCCAACCAAAATCCTGAGATGAAAGAAATGCAACCAAACAATTTCTGACAGTAGAAAATATGAAAAAAGGTATTTAAATAACACTAAATAACTAAAGGTTGAGAAACACCAAACCATTTAAAAATCTGTGAATGAATTAGTTTGTTTTAGTTTAAACATATTTTATTTGCTTAAATGTGCAAAAGGGATGACTGAGACACAAGTTAATAACACTTATAAAGACTTCTCCCATAACAATTTATAACAATAGAATATTTACAAAGCATGCATACAAACAATACATTATATATACATATAAAATATTTGAACTGTGAAGAGATGGTGTGTGATGATGTGAATGGTTATACACAATTTGCATGTATTTCACTTTATAATGTGCTATATAACACAACAAAAAATCTCTTAGACTCTTTAATAAATTCATATACATTCTTTACAATTCTTTCATTTTCAACATTAGTTAAAGACGTATCGCCGGAGGTTAAGATGTTCAAATTTAGTAGAGAGTTATCTGGTAACCAATGTAGATTATCAAATAATTTGGACAATAAAAAAAAGAAGTGACGTGAATCTTCGCACTTAGCACCACAACTACAAGAAGGATCTGAAATAATGTTGACTCTGTTAAGATCATAATTCAAAAAATATGCTGAGCACCTTAGTTGTGTCAAAATAATATTGAGTTTACGATTGCCAAAGTCATAATGTTTTGGTACTTGGGCTTTTTAATTCAATTTAAGATTTTTAAGTTCGGTTTTAAATTTACCTAAATAGTCAATGTTTCGTGTCGCCACATTAAGGTTCTTCCACAGTCGTATAGTTTAAGGTATGAAGGATTCTTGGGTTAATGAAGTCTACAAAAAGGGTATATTATTTCATTCCCGTTACGTAATGGATAAACAGCTGTACTTTGGATTGTTGGTGGTATTGAATTGCAAAGATAGGCTGGTGCATTATTATGTTGAATATTATAGAATAATTGTAACTTCCTTCTTTATTTTCGTTCAGCTAGAGTTTCCCAACCAACCTCATCATGAATAATTCTATTACTTGTAGCTGCAGCTGTTCTAATTTTTTACAATGACCCAGGTTGTTATGGTATTGTATACGACGCATACTTTTTATGTATAACACCATTCATATAAGATGATAACGGAGTACCATCAATTCAGCCCATACACAGGTCCTTGTTTATTCTCTTTAAATCAAAAAGTTCTACACGAATATTAATTAACAATTTAATCGTCTAAAATACTAGTTAAGTGAAACATTTCTCTCGTTGCGACTATTGTGATGGTATTTTTTACCAGTGGCCGTAATTTTTGTCGAGCCTTCGAATTTTGTCGCAGAAAGCTCGACATAGGGATAGTGATGCGACGACGGCTACGGCGGCGGCGGTGGTGTTAGCTAACTTCTTAAAATCTTTAAGCTTTTTTTTAAGAAGGTGGAAGACCTGTATGCTTCATACTTTGTATATGGATGCCTCATGTTACAAAGTTTCCGTCAGTTGACCTCATTTTTATGGTTCTGTGACTACTTGAAAAAAAGTTAACTTTGTTTTGTAATGTTCAATTCACTCTTATTGTAAGTAATATCACAACTGTATTTGGTATGTGCACACCTTGTAAGGTCTTTATGCCTGTCAGACAGTTTTCACTTGAACTTGAACTCGATCTCATTTCATGGATCAGTGAACAAGGATAAGTTTTTGTGGTGAAGTCCATATCTCGGATACTATAAGCAATAGGTCTAGTATATTTCGTGTATAGAAGGACTGTGAGGTGAACAAGTCCAACGGGTAGGTGTCATTTGACCTTGATCTCATCTTCATGGTTCACTGGTTATACATTGTAGTTAAGTTTTTTTCAGTTTTGGTCTTTTTTTAATACTACATGTATATGCAATAGGTCAACTATATTTGTGTATGGAAACATTTAATGATCTATATATCAGTCGCGCAGATTTTATTTGACATTGACCTCATTTTACGGTTCATTGGTCAGTGTTAAGTTTTTGTGTTTTGGTCTGTTTTTCTTATTCTCTATGCAAAATGTCTACTGTATTTTAGTTTGGAATGCTAGTAAGGTGTACATCTCTAGCTGTTAAGTGTGATCTGACCTTGACCTTATTTTCATGATTCAGTGGTCAAAGTTTAGGTTGAGTTAATGTGAGAGTGTAAAGCTTTATATTTAGGACTATCAACATAATATCAACGATTAGTAAAGAAGGCGATACATTTCAGTGTGTGCACTCTTGTTTTTTAATGTGTGCTTTCAAAAACAAATATTGGTCCTTCAAGGGATCACTTAGTTCCCCTTAAATGTCTTATGTGTACTTCTCAAACATGTAGGCAATACAATTAGTCTTCATTTAACCTGCCGTCGACTGTATTACAATTATGTCACAATTAACACTCCTGGATAGCTCCTATATAACTGTTTTGCACTTTCAAATTATAGTCAACAGCTATATAACTCCAGTGATAAAATGCATGATTATATCCACAGAGATCAGTGAATCAGTACAAAGATTACCGATGATACCTTAACAGTACAAGGTTAACCAAGGTTAATCAGGTGCATTTAACATTGATCTAATGTAATTGGTTTGTACTCGATTGTTGACGACAGATCAACATAATGAAACAGTATATTGACTCTGGTAAACTCAGATTGATATAAGGAAATTGTTGGCAATTTCTAAAAAATAAATTCTTTAGTCCAAACTTAATACATTCATTGCAACTTACGATAAATGATATGGAGACGTAGTAATTGTCCCGACCAGAAGTTCATCTAAGGAGACTTGCTTTAAGTGGATCTAGTGCAGGGCCGTAACTACATTGAGGCAAATGAGGCAAAAACCTAATGTTAGAAATTTCAAAAATAACAAAACAAAAAAAAATGAAACAAACGATTGTCTTCATAATTCAGCCCCATTCTACTATTTAATACTGATAGCGTTTGACATTTTTAGCCGAACAAATTTATCCATTTTATATAACTTCAATTATTGTATGCTGGTTCATATTCTGGACGCCAATCTTTGCTCCTTTATTATATAAATTAGTATGGCGTTCATTATCACTGGACTAGTATATATTTGTTTATGGGCCAGCTGAGGGACGCCTCCGGGTGCGGGAATTTCTCGCTACATTGAAGACCTGTTGGTGACCCTCTGCTGTTGTTTTTTATTTGGTCGGGTTGTTGTCTCTTTGACACATTCCCCATTTCCATTCTCAATTTTATCTTCATATTAAATTGTTTTCACGGAAAGTGTCTTGCAAGCAGCAAGTTCTCTTCACTCGCTGGTGTCGCCCCTGCATGTTTTTCGTTATCCATGTTTCTATTTTCCTTTTAGTTTTCAGAGTTGATGGTCTATTGTTTGTAGCTTTGTGTCCCGGGTTTGTCTTTTGTTCATTTATTGTCCTACTTTTTGACTATAGTCTGAGTGTTGATTTTTATTTGTAAACGTGGTTTTGCAATGTTGCATGTCCACCGATATTTTAAGAATATACGATGCTACTGGACACAAACAAATGTTCCTTTCTGCATGGATAATTGAAATTGATATCAAAGAATACAAAACATGGTTTTTTTTTGTAAATAAAACAAGATAGTTGATATGGTTTGAATTAAACTTTAAGGTCACCTATTTCCCGGTATCAAATACTTTGAAGGAAAAAAACCAACAAGGTATTGCCATATATGACCTCTTACATTGAAGGGTTAAACTTGCATTAAGTCGTGTTGAGACCCTTTAACAGATAATAAAGGAGTATGGAGTACACGTTAACAGGACCTAATCACACACAAAGTCAATGCACAGAACAAACACAAATGATCAATGGTCAAAGTTGTGTTCCTGTTCCTAATTTTGATTGCTTGAGGGTCTTCAACAATACTTTGAAAGAATCATTAATAACGTAAAACAAAGTGAAGATGGCCCCCAGTGTGGATTTTAGCAGTACTAGTACTTAAAGTATAATACTGCACTGACACTATATTTAAATCTAGTCATACGAAAAAATCACCAAAGTCTAAGCACATTTACAAGACAAGAACAGACAGACAGATCCGGTATTAATATTTATGAGAATTACGATTTTTGCTTTATCCTACAATCGGTCTTTTGATGTTGTCTCTAGAACCTAAAAGTCTCAAATTACAATGAATTTCATGTTTTTGCTTTGGGACCAGGATATTGTCGAAAAAAAATAACTATAAAATAATTAAGCCGTTTCAATGCAAGAAGGAGTCTGGAAAACGATCCAAATGCACGATTTTGCGTTATTTTTCTCAGAGTTTCATGGGGCCATCAGCGGCCCCCATACCCCTCGCCAAAAAAAAAAATCGCCTCACTACGCTCGGCGAATATATTTTGCCTCACTATTAAAAGAAGCTAGTTACGACCCTGCATATGGCAACCATCGTCTTGCTCATGTTATTACAAACCCGCTAAATATAGCATAATTCGGTAGGTCACATTCGTGAAAAGGAAAGGTGACTGTCATTCTTGTTTAAAAGAAGCTGACGTAAATAAAACATGCCAACAAAATACAAGCAATTTCGTTGTATTCTGAAAAATACTTCCATTTTGATTTATCCAACTATCGAAGGTCATACTATTAAAATAACAGAATCTTGTCCATGCTTTTCAAGTACTTGTATGTACCATAATTATGTATTACAGAATGGTACAAAAAGCGTGTTAATTAGATATGCGTTCATTAACAACAAGATGTGTTTAAAACCATTGAATTTCATGTAAGAGGGGTTGGATGGGGTATACAAAATAGATAAATAGCGGTCAAAGGGGGGAAATATAAAGAATAGAAAATAGTGGGGAGGAAAATACTAAGAATAGAGAAAAATAAAAAAAATAAGGAACACTCTCCAACAGAGACCAAATAATAGAAAACAGAAAACTATTATAAGTCACCGAAAGGCCTTCAACAATGATCATTAGTTAGTAAAAGTCCATATGTTGTGATGTATGAAAGGTCATGACTACTGTCAAGTGCATTATTCGTTGTGATTTGTCTTTTTTACGGAGGAGTCGCGTATCCAAGGGTGATGTTGCAGGGTTAGTGATTTTTGTTATTCTTCCTAGCCCTTTGTATTGAGAATTTATTGAGTTTGCCATTCCGTTATGTTTGTCGTAACATTGTCTAAACTGTGAGCCTGTTGTGCATCCAGTTTCTTCCAAAACACAATAAAACATTATATATAATAACGCAAATGTACACTGGGGAAAACTGGTTACATAAGATTCCAGTCTTCAAAAGGTTTAAAATAAAGCTCTGAATAACAAAGTAAATTGATTTCGTTTTATGTCTGCCATTTCTGCAGATAATTGTGAAAAGCAATAATGGCAATTATGTTGAAGTTTTCAATTTCCCTCTGTTATGTCACTTCCTGGAAAGGGGGTTAAAAAAAATGATTAAAACTGCCCACTATTCGGTCTCCTCGTGACCATTTGTCTGAACAATCTACACGCAAAAAGTTTATTTAGATTTTCATATTTTGCAAACAATTTATGTAATTAGGTCTTTCCACTTTTCCGTGGAAAGACCTATTGGTTTTCTTCTGATTATTAGGTCTTTCAACCTTTCGGATGAAAGACCTATTGTTTTTGTTCTGATTATTATTAGGTCTTTCAACCTTTCAGTTGAAAGACCTATTGTTTTTGTTCTGATTATTAGGTCTTTCAACCTTTCAGGTGAAAGACCTATTGTATTTGTTCTGATTATTATTAAGGTCTTTCCTTTCTTAAATGGAAAGACCTTACTGTATTTCGTTTGTTTATTATTATTATTATTATTATTATTCTTTTTCTTCCGCCGTTTTTCAAAGTTAATCGGTGATAAAAGTACGCAAGATATCAAAATGATCTTTGGTATCAAGTATCGGGTTAATAAAAGCTATCTTGTAAAAGGGGCACCGAAGTGTACTATTTACTTTATAGGAGTTATCTCCCTAATTACAAAAAACACTGTTATCGCTATATCTCATAAACTATAAGACTTAGCGGCAAATGGTTTTTTTTTAAATGTTCCTTGCCAAATGATACAAGTTCAAATAATTTTAACCGAAGCGATCCGGTGACTTATTATAGGAGTTATTTCCCCTTGAATATTTAAATTTTCGATATGCATATAAATCTCATGAACCGTAAGTCATAAAGACTGCGGGTCTTCAGATTTGAGTTCATTGGACCAAAACTAGAAAATATAGGTCAAGGTCAAAGGTCAAGGTCATATTTTAGATTTTCAAAAGTTTTTCATTTCCCTATAACTATTGAACGGTTATAGATACAGAAAAATTAAGCAGTTGAAAATGATTGGTACTTCAAGGGGCAACTTTTTTACATTATGACTATACTGATTTTACCATCATGTAAGGGACATAACTCCCATTGATGGTTTTTAAAAAGCCATTTTTAGGCAAAACTCTTTAACAAAAGGTCCTTGACCCATACGGTCTTTTGCAATGACCTTGTGGAGCAATGACCTTGACGAAGGTCACAAGGTCAAAGGTCAAGGTCATCAAATTATGTGTTTTTTGGCACTATTTAAACAGTTTTATGTGTGTTTGAATTCCAACCAACCAACCAACCAATCAATCAATCAATCAATCAATCAATCAATCAATCAATCAATCAATCAATCAATCAATTAATCAATCAATCAATCAATCAATCAATCAAAGCAAGTTTCCGTTTCATGTGTTTAATACGGGATCCAAGGTCTCTTTTTTTCGCTTGTTTTAATTGACACTTTCCAACGTGTTTAACCAACGTGTTTAACCAACGTGTTTTACCAACATGTTTTACCAACGTGTTTAACCAACCAACCAACCAACCAACCAACCAATCAATCAATGCATGTTTCTGTTTCATGTGTTTCATACGGGATCCAATGTTGTTTTTTTTTCGCTTGTTTTAATTCAGCCTATCCAACCAACGTGTTTAACCAACGTGTTTAACCAACGTGTTTCACCAACGTGTTTAACCAACGTGTTTAACCAACGTGTTAAACCAACATGTTTAACCAACGTGTTTAACTAACCAACCAACGTGTTTAACTAACCAATCAATCAATGCATGTTTCCGTTTCATGTGTTTCATACGGGATCCAAGGTTTTTTTTCTCGCTTGTTTTAATTGAGCCTATTCAACCAACGTGTTTAACCAACGTGTTTAACCAACGTGTTAAACCAACGTGTTTAACCAACGTGTTTAACTAACCAACCAACGTGTTTAACCAACCAACAAACCAATCAATCAATGCATGTTTTCGTTTCATGTGTTTCATACGGGATCCAAGTTTTTTTTTTCGCTTGTTTTAATTGAGCCTATCCAACCAACGTGTTTAACCAACGTGTTTAACCAACATGTTTAACCAAAGTGTTTAACTAACCAACCAACGTGTTTAACCAACCAACCAACCAATCAATCAATGCATGTCACGTTTCATGTGTTTCATACGGGATCCAAGGATTTTTTCCCGCTTGTTTTCATTGAGCCTATCCAACCAACGTGTTTAACCAACGTGTTTAACCGACTTGTTTAACCAACGTGTTTAACCAACGTGTTTAACTAACCAACCAACTTGTTTAACTAACCAACCAACGTGTTTAACCAATCAACCAATCAATCAATGCATGTCACGTTTCATGTGTTTCATACGGGATCCAAGGTTTTTTTTCGCTTGTTTTAATTGAGCCTATCCAACCAACGTGTTTAACCAACATGTTTAACCAACGTGTTTAACTAACCAACCAACGTGTTTAACCAACCCACCAATCAATCAATCAATGCATGTCACGTTTCATGTGTTTCATACGGGATCCAAGGTTTTTTTTTCGCTTGTTTTAATTGAGCCTATCCAACCAACGTGTTTAACCAACGTATTCAACCAACGTGTTTAACCAGCATGTTTAACCAACGTGTTTAACTAACCAACCAACGTGTTTAACACAACCAACCAAAAAATCAATCAATGCATGTCACGTTTCATGTGTTTCAAACGGGATCCAAGGTTTTTTTTCGCTTGTTTTAATTGAGCCTATCCAACCAACGTGTTTAACCAACATGTTTAACCAACGTGTTTAACCAACATGTTTAACAAACGTATTTAACTAACCAACCAACGTGTTTAACCAGCCAACCAATCAATCAATGCATGTTTCCGTTTCATGTGTTTAATACGGAATCCAAGGTCTCTTTTTTTTCGCTTGTTTCAAGAGACCCTATATCAAGTGTTTAATTAATAAACCAATCATCCAACCAACCAACCAACCAACTAATCAATAAATTAATCAATCGATATATATGATATATTTATTTATGACAGTATAATTAAAAGAAAATGGAAGGAAAGACCTATCAATTATTCAAGAAGAATTGAACTTTAATATTGTTCTTACATCTCTTCTGAAAAAAAAATCCACATCCTTGTTATCAGTTGAACTCGGACACTACAAGTCCAATCGACCCCAAAATATGCAGTCAGCAGGGCATACATGTACTTAAGGTTCATAAAACAACGTGGTGCAGATATCTCTCAAGACTTTTCCTAGAGAAAAAAAATTGCAATGCCGTATAAATTGCTTGCTAGGTCCGTAAATCTCAGTGAAATGCTACAATAAAATGTCCGCTCCTAGATTAAAATACTAATCTGTGTTACAAACTGGTGCTGAAAAATGTACATTTTATGAAAATAATCGTTAAATGTGTATTAAAGTTCCACCGGTTCAATTAAATCCAAAACATGCACTGCTGGTGAACTGTGATCAAAATGTCAATTTCCTACAATGACAAAAGAAATTACATTGTGTACATTCCGTCTCTATACATGTTGTCTGTTCAACATCCCGACCTAAAGAGAAATAAAAAGACTAAGTTTTCGTTATTATAAACCCAAGTCACGTGGTGTCTCCTCAATCTGGCGCGCGCGCTGGACCTAAAATAAAATAAAAACTTTCCAAACTAAACATGAAACTTCCCCGGAATAATATAGACCCCTTACAGAAACAAACAAACAAACAAACAAACAAACAAACAAACAAACACACACACACAATCATGTTTCAAAGGGGGGAAAGACCGTTTACAATTGCTTTTTAAAAGCAATTGATTTATATTTATTATTATTATTATTATTAGGTCTTTCAACCTTTCAGTTGAAAGACCTATTGTATTTGTTCTGATTATTATTATTATTAGGTCTTTCAACCTTTCGGTTGAAAGACCTATTGCTTTTGTTCTGATTATTATTTTTTTTTTTCTTCCGCCAAATTTTTTTTCTTTCACTGTTTTTTTGTTTCGCAAGATGTCGCTTAGATATATAGTATATGATATGGAACAGTTGATACGCTTCTGAAACTGACACCGCGTAACAAAAACCTTTACCATGTAAGAGTTATCTCCCTGAACACTGTTTTTCTTGTTATCTCTAAGGCTTCGCAACCGTATAAGAAACCGGCCAATTTATTTTTCCAAATTGCTCGTTATATCCTCAGGATGTTCTGTTTCATTTGGACCGAAGCTATCCGGAGACTCCATATGAGAGTTATCCCCCTTTTGTATATGATATAAGTGATTTGCATTTCTAACTGGTAAACCATAAGTGATAGAGACCCAGGGTCTTTTGATTAAAGATCCTTGGTCCAAAAAAATGAAAATTAGGTCAAGGTCAAAGGTCAAGGTCAAATTCTAAATTTTGATTTTGGCTTATTTTCACTTATTTTCATTAACCTTATGAGATATCGACAAATTATTTTTACTAAATTGTTAGTTGCGACATGTCGTAACTTATAAATTTTGGTTGCAAGGGTGCGTAGACAATAAATGGGAGTTTTCGCCCCTCTTATATTTAGAATTATGCGTAAAGTGATATTACTCATGAACCATACATAATACTGACCTAGGGTCTTTTGATTTGGGATCCTTAGTTTATGACCTTGCAATTGAGGTCAAGGTCATAGGTAAATTGGACGATCTAGATTTTGACCTTTGCTCGAAATTCATATTTTTATATCATAAAGACATAGCAACTGACATTTTCAACTGAATCTTAATATTTTCATATCAAAATAGATCCTTATTGGTTGAAAGACCTTCAATTGTTCTTTGAACAATTGGTTTTTAATTATTAGGTCTTTCAACCTTTCGGTTGAAAGACCTATAGGTTTTGTTCTGATTATTAGGTCTTTCAACCTTTCGGTTGAAAGACCTATAGGGTTTGTTCTGATTATTATTATTTTTTTTTTTCTTCCGCCAACTTTTTTTACCTTCGCTGTTTTTTTGTTTCACAAGATGTCGCTTAGATATATGGTTTATGATATCGAACAGTTAATACGCTTCTGAAACTGACACCGCGTAACAAAAAACTTTACCTTGTAAGAGTTATCTCCCCGAACACTGTTTTTCTTGTTATCTCTAAGGCTTCGCAACCGTATAAGAAACCGACAAATTTATTTTTCTAAATTGCTCGTTATATCCTCAGGATGTTCTGTTTTATTTTGACTGAAGCTATCCGCAGACTCCATATGATCGTTATCCCCCCTTTTGTATATGATATAAGTGATATGCATTTCTAACTGGTAAACCATAAGTGATAGAGACCTAGGGTCTTTTGATTTAAGATCCTTGGTCCAAAAAAATGAAAATTAGGTCAAGGTCAAAGGTCAAGGTCAAATTCTAAATTTTGATTTGGGCTTATTTTCACTTATTTTCATTAACCTTATAAGGTATCGACAAATTATTTTTACTAAATTGTTAGTTGCGACATGTCGTAACTTATAAATTTTGGTTGCAAGGGTGCGTAGACAACAAACGGGAGTTTTCCCCCCTCTTATATTTAGAATTATGCGTAAAGTGATATTACTGATGAACCATACATATTAAGGAACTAGTGTCTTTTGATTCGAGATGTTTAGTCTATGACCTTGAAATTGAGGTCAAGGTCAAAGGTTAATTGGACGTTCTAGATTTTGACCTTTGCTTTAAATTCATATTTATACATCATAAAGCCATAGGAACTGACATTTTCAACTGAATTTTAATATTTTCATATCAAAATAGATCTTTATTAGTTGAAAGACCTTCAATTGTTCTTTGAACAATTGGTTTTTAATTATTATTATTTTTTTTTTTCTTCCGCCAACTTTTTTTTCCTTCACTGTTTTTTTGTGTCCCAAGTTGTCGCTTAGATATATGGTATATGATATCGAACAGTTAATATGCTTCTGAAACTGACACCGCGTAACAAAAAACTTTACCTTGTAAGAGTTATCTTCCCGAACACTGTTTTTCTTGTTATCTCTAATGCTTCGCAACCGTTTAAGAAACCGACAAATTTATTTTTCCAAATTGCTCGTTATATCCTCAGGATGTTCTGTTTTATTTTGACCGAAGCTATCCGGAGACTCCATATGAGCGTTATCCCCCCTTTTGTATATGATATAGCTGATATGCATTTCTAACTGGTAAACCATAAGTGATAGAGACCCAGGGTCTCTTGATTTAAGATCCTTGGTCCAAAAAAATGAAAATTAGGTCAAGGTCAAAGGTCAAGGTCAAATTCTAAATTTTGATTTGGGCTTTATTTTCACTTATTTTCATTAACCTTATAAGATATCGACAAATTATTTTTACTAAATTGTAAGTTGCGACATGTTGTAAATTATAAATTTTGGTTGCAAGGGTGCGTAGACAATAAATGGGAGTTTTCGCCCCTCTTATATTTAGAATTATGCGTAAAGTGATATTAATCACGAACCATACATATTAAGGAACTAGTGTCTTTTGATTCGAAATGTTTAGTCTATGACCTTGAAATTAAGGTCAAGGTCAAAGGTTAATTGGACGTTCTAGATTTTGACCTTTGCTTTAAATTCATATTTATACATCATAAAGCCGTAGGAACTGACATTTTTAACTGAATTTTAATATTTTCATATCAAAATAGATCTTAATTAGTTGAAAGACCTTCAATTGTTCTTTGAACAATTGGTTTTTAATTATTATTATTATTATTAGGTCTTTCAACCTTTCAGGTGAAAGACCTATTGTTTTTGTTCTGATTATTAGGTCTTTCAACCTTTCGGTTGAAAGACCTATAGGGTTTGTTCTGATTATTATTATTTTTTTTTTTCTTCCGCCAACTTTTTTTACCTTCGCTGTTTTTTTGTTTCACAAGATGTCGCTTAGATATATGGTATATGATATCGAACAGCTAATACGCTTCTCAAACTGACACCGCGTAACAAAAAACTTTACCTTGTAAGAGTTATCTCCCCGAACACTGTTTTTCTTGTTATCGCTAAGGCTTCGCAACCGTATAAGAAACCGACAAATTTATTTTTCCAAATTGCTCGTTATATCCTCAGGATGTTCTGTTTTATTTTGACCGAAGCTATCCGGAGACTCCATATGAGCGTTATCCCCCCTTTTGTATATGATATAAGTGATATGCATTTCTAACTGGTAAACCATAAGTGATAGAGACCTAGGGTCTTTTGATTTAAGATCCTTGGTCCAAAAAAATGAAAATTAGGTCAAGGTCAAAGGTCAAGGTCAAATTCTAAATTTTGATTTTGGATTATTTTCACTTATTTTCATTAACCTTATAAGATATCGACAAATTATTTTTACTAAATTGTTAGTTGCGACATGTCGTAACTTATAAATTTTGGTTGCAAGGGTGCGTAGACAATAAATGGGAGTTTTCGCCCCTCTTATATTTAGAATTATGCGTAAAGTGATATTACTCATGAACCATACATATTAAGGAACTAGTGTCTTTTGATTCGAGATGTTTAGTCTATGACCTTGAAATTGAGGTCAAGGTCAAAGGTTAATTGGACGTTCTAGATTTTGACCTTTGCTTTAAATTCATATTTATACATCATAAAGCCATAGGAACTGACATTTTCAACTGAATTTTAATATTTTCATATCAAAATAGATCTTTATTAGTTGAAAGACCTTCAATTGTTCTTTGAACAATTGGTTTTTAATTATTTTTTTTTTTCTTCCGCCAAATTTTTTTTCCTTCACTGTTTTTTTGTTTCCCAAGATGTCGCTTAGATATATGGTATATGATATCGAACAGTTCATACGCTTCTGAAACTGACACCGCGTAACAAAAACCTTTACCATGTAAGAGTTATCTCCCCGAACACTGTTTTTCTTGTTATGTCTAAGGCTTCGCAACCGTATAAGAAACCGACAAATTTATTTTTCCAAATTGCTCGTTATATCCTCAGGATGTTCTGTTTCATTTGGACCGAAGCTATCCGGAGACTCCATATGAGAGTTATCCCCCCTTTTATATATGATATAAGTGATTTGCATTTCTAACTGGTAAACCATAAGTGATAGAGACCTAGGGTCTTTTGATTTAAGATCCTTGGTCCAAAAAAATGAAAATTAGGTCGAGGTCAAAGGTGAAGGTCAAATTTTAAATTTTGATTTTGGCTTATTTTCACTTACTTCATTACTTTTATAAGATTGCGACAAATTATTTTTACTAAATTGTTAGTTGCGACATGTCGTAACTTATAAATTTTGATTGGAAGGGTGCGTAGACAATAAATGGGAGTTTTTGCCCCTCTTATATTTAGAATTATGCGTAAAGTGATATTACTCCTGAACCATACATAATAGAGACCTAGGGTCTTTTGATTTGGGATCCTATGTTTATGACCTTGAAATTGAGGTCAAGGTCATAGGTTAATTGGACGTTCTAGATTTTGACCTTTTGTCGAAATTCATATTTATACATCATAAAGCCATAGGAACTGACATTTTCAACTGAATCTTAATATTTTCATATCAAAATACATCCTTATTGGTTGAAAGACCTTCAATTGTTCTTTGAACAATTGGTTTTTAATTATTATTATTATTATTTTTTTTCTTCCGCCAACTTTTTTTTCCTTCACTGTTTTTTTGTTTCCCAAGATGTCGCTTAGATATATGGTATATGATATCGAACAGTTAATACGCTTCTGAAACTGACACCGCGTAACAAAAAACTTTACCTTGTAAGAGTTATCTCCCCGAACACTGTTTTTCTTGTTATCTCTAAGGCTTCGCAACCGTATAAGAAACCGACAAATTTATTTTTCCAAATTGCTCGTTATATCCTCATGATGTTCTGTTTTATTTTGACCGAAGCTATCCGGAGACTCCATATGAGCGTTATCCCCCCTTTTGTATATGATATAAGTGATATGCATTTCTAACTGGTAAACCATAAGTGATAGAGACCTAGGGTCTTTTGATTTAAGATCCTTGGTCCAAAAAATTGAAAATTAGGTCAAGGTCAAAGGTCAAGGTCAAATTCTAAATTTTGATTTTGGCTTATTTTCACTTATTTTCATTAACCTTATAAGATATCGACAAATTATTTTTACTAAATTGTTAGTTGCGACATGTCGTAACTTATGAATTTTGGTTGCTAGGGTGCGTAGACATCAAACGGGAGTTTTCGCCCCTCTTATATTTAGAATTATGCGTAAAGTGATATTACTCATGAACCATACATATCAAGGAACTAGTGTCTTTTGATTCGAGATGTTTAGTCTATGACCTTGAAATTGAGGTCAAGGTCAAAGGTTAATTGGACGTTCTAGATTTTGACCTTTGCTTTAAATTCATATTTATACATCATAAAGCCATAGGAACTGACATTTTGAACTGAATTTTAATATTTTCATATCAAAATAGATCTTTATTAGTTGAAAGACCTTCAATTGTTCTTTGAACAATTGGTTTTTAATTATTATTATTATTATTTTTTTTCTTCCGCCAACTTTTTTTTCCTTCACTGTTTTTTTGTTTCCCAAGATGTCGCTTAGATATATGGTATATGATATCGAACAGTTAATACGCTTCTGAAACTGACACCGCGTAACAAAAAACTTTACCTTGTAAGAGTTATCTCCCCGAACACTGTTTTTCTTGTTATCTCTAAGGCTTCGCAACCGTATAAGAAACCGACAAATTTATTTTTCCAAATTGCTCGTTATATCCTCAGGATGTTCTTTTTTATTTTGACCGAAGCTTTCCGGAGACTCCATATGAGCGTTATCCCCCCTTTTGTATATGAT